>NC_143053.1:3616071-3772142 GCF_052426305.1 Pelodiscus sinensis
GGTGAATGCTCTGGTAGAGGGTGCAGGTCAGAAATGAGGCCCTCGGGGTGCGAGTGAGGGCTCCAGGTTGAAGCAGGGGTTTGGGATGCGGGAGGGGGCGAAGGCTCCAGGGGGGGTGGGCTCTGAGGTAGGGCCAGGGGGTTGTGGTGCAGGAAGGGGCTCCAGGCTTGGGGTGGAGCTGAGGCACTTAGCGAATGGGAGGGGGCTCTGGGACGAGGCAGAGGGCTGGGTGTGGGGCGAGGTACAGGCTGGGGTTCGGGTTCAGAGTGTGGGGAGGGGCTCTGGGCTGGGGGCGGCGAGGGCTCTGGCAGGGGCGCAGGCTCTGATGTGGGGCTGAGATGAGGGATTGGGGCTGCAGGAGGGGGCTCTGGGCTGAGGGAGGGGCTTGGTGTGTGCGGGCTCTGGGGTGGGCCTGGGGAGGTGGGATTTGGGTGCAGGAGGGCACTCCAGACTGGGACCGAGGGGTTCGGAGGGTGGGGAGGCATCGGGGCTGGGACAGGGGCAGGATATCAGGGCTCGGGACCAATGATCCCTCTAATCTTCTCCAGCTATGAGTGGAATAAAGTTTGTTACATGCACGAGGCCGGTGCAACTGTGCACCACCAGCTGAAATAAAACCTGGCTGCGGGTGCTCGGCTAGCCAGCTGGGCAGCATCTGACTCTCTCAGGAGTGGCTGTGCACACGCCCCGCTTACAGGGACCCCTGCTCAGGAGGGGTCAGGAGTGCAGGCTCTGGGTGGCACCTACCTCAAGCAGCTCGCAGAAGCCCCCCCGCCGCTGGCTACTATGCAAAGCACGGCCAGGCAGCTCTGCACGCTGCCCCATCCGCAGGCACTGCCCCCTCAGCTCCTATTGGCTGTGGTCCTGGCCAATGGGAGCCCTGGGGCGGCGCTTGGGGCAGGGACAGCCTGCAGAGCCCCCCATCCATAAGAACCCGAGGGGGAGGTGCTGTTCAGAGTGTGGGGGGGGGGGGCTCTGGGCTGGGGGCTTGCTGGGAGCCGCACGGTGCAGCACCACCAGCCAGCCCACGGCCCAAGCCGCCGAGACCCCTTTTGGGCTGGAAGCCCTGTGCACTGAGCATGGCCAAAGCAGGGGGGTTAATGCAGCCAGTGACCCCGCAGACTGCAGGTCCCAGCGTGCCACGCGCTCTCGGGAGCCAAACCGCACAGACACGCGGTGTGCCAGGCCTGTCGCCCCCAGGGCCTGCCTCTCTCATGAGCAACTGCCGCTGCCTGTCCGGGCAGCGCTGCCTCCGGCCCAGGGGCTAGCACCGTCCCTTGGGCCAGGCCGCTGGCGAATGGCAGTGAAGCGGTTCCACAGGCTCGGCTGGCTCGCAGGCCCCAAACAAGGCAGAGGAGACTGTGGTGAGCTCAGCCATCAGAGGCTGCACCAGTTACTTGTGCTACGACGGCACAGAGTGCGAAGGGCCCGCCGGGCGTGTGGCCACACGGGAAGGGCTACACAGACCCGTGGCAGGGAGAAGCACCTCTCCCCCCATCCCACCCAGGTGCTGCTGCTGCCAGGAGAAGGGGCTGGGGGAGTCCTTGCTCCCTGCCATAGGCCCAGGCAGCCTGTATCCCAAACCCCTCTGTGAGGGAGTGAGAGGAGGGCCTGGCAGTGCAGGGGTTAAACAAGGCCTTTTTGCCCAACTAGCCCCGCCCCGTTTTACCTGCAGCCAATGCCAGGCCTGGAGGGAGGATAAAAGAGAGGAGCCTGGCGCAGTCCGGGGCTGACCAGTGAGGAGACAGGAGCTGAGCCAGAGCCGTCTACTGGCTCAGCCTCCAACCCCTCCCTTTGTTCCAAAGCGGGAGACCCGACAAGGAACCGTCTCTGAGGAGGGAGAAATTGGACTCTCGGGGCCACGCCCCAAACGTAAGAACCAGACTTAGAAAAGAGACTGGAAAGCCTAGGTCTGGGGCCTATGCCCCCTTTGCCACCAGCTAACTCTGGGACTGAGCCACTAGGCCACCCTGGAGACCTGGCCCCACACTCATCCTCAGCCCCACCCCGGAGCCCATGCCCTCGCCCACCCCCACAATCCAGCACTGTGCCCCACCCTGCATCCCCAGCCAGACTCCAACCCTCTGCCCCAGTCCTGAGCCCCCTTCCACACTGCGAACCCCTCTGCCCCACCCTCGCCACACATGGGGCTGACCCCAGGGTGATGCAGCAAGAGGGAAGGACCACGGGAACATGGAATTGCTACGCAGAATGAGGAGCCGCGGGGTCAGGCTAGAGCAACACGCCGTCTCCAATGGCAGCCAGGCCTCAGAGGAAGGGGCAAGGAAAGTCCCTCCGTGCTGCTTGGCTGTACTACTGCCACACGGCGAGGACTTCCGCCGCCTAGCTCCTGTGCTCATCGATTTACATCTCATAACCCAGAAAACAATTCCCTCAGTACTGTCCCGTTCCGTGCTATCCCGGATGCAGGGGTTGTACCCACGGCGCAGGCAGTTTGGCTAACTGCGTCCAGTGGAACATGAGAAACTCCCCGGGTACCAGATCATCTGCGCAGCAGAGCCCCAGTCTGCTAAGAGAAGCCCCTCTCGTCCACCAGGCCCAGCGAGGAGGGAGACGTTCTTCTGGACGGTGTGCCCAGAGGAAAAGGTGCATGCAGCGAAGTGGTCGCTGGGCTGGTCCTCGGGCATTCGGGAGACCCGGTGGGGGAGGTTCTACCTGTGATTGGACCAACTTGGGTTGGTGGCCGAGGAAGCAAGGGAGAGGAGGCGTTTGTGGGGCAGGCTGGGGAGGAAGGGCTTTGCACGGCCGTGCCCCGAGGAGGGAGGACTGGGAATTGCTGCAGCCTTTTACCGGAACACAAGGCTAAGACAGGGTCTTTTTCCAGCACAAAACCAAAACACTGGAACCATTTTATTTTTCATGACGCTTCTTCAGTGGGAGCTTGCGCCTGTGCCCGGGGGTGGGGAGGGGAGGGGCCTACACGGCTTTGGGCTTGTTTAGTCAGCAAGAGAGACGAGTGAGGGGGGACTTGAGAGCAGCCTGCAACTTCCTGAAGGGGGTTCCACAGAGGCTGGCGAGAGGCTGTTCTCAGTGGGGGCAGGTGGCAGAACAAGGAGCAATGGGCTCAAGTTGCAGTGGGGAGGTCTCGGTTGGATACCAGGACAAACTGTTTCCCTAGGAGGTGGGGAAGCGCTGGGCTGGGTTCCCTAGGGAGGGGGTGGAGTCTCCATCCCTGGAGATAGTGACAGAGATGCAGCCATGTTAGTCTGGTGTAGCTGAAACAAAAGACAGAACCTAGAGATGTGTAAGTCCCGGCTTGACAGAGCCCTGGCTGGGCTGATGGAGTTGGGGTTGGTCCTGCTTTGGGCAAGGGCTGGACTTGATGCCTCCTGAGGGCTCTGCCCTCCCTGGGATTGTGTGAGTCTATGATCTCAGGAAAGCCAGCGGAGGATGGTGAAAAGAGGGAAGGGGGAGGGCTTGAAGGTGCAATATAAAACTCCCTTGTCCCGCTGGGGAAACCCAAATTCCAAGTCCCTAGGAGCCCGAATTCCCACCACTGGGATGACGTCCAAGTGATGCCGGACAAGGTTTGTGCCGCAGCGAGAGCTGGTCCCTCCAGCTGCACCAGGAAGGAAGGTTTGACCTTCAGGAGGCCACCCCTGCCCTCCGCTCCCCTGCTGATGCACGTTAAGTTCACCGAGTAACGTGTACCCAGCATAGCAAAGGATCCAGCAAAACGACTTGCAGCTGGAGTCCCCTGATTTACATTCCAGTGGCACGTCCTCACGTTCTCCATTGCAACGCTAATTGGAATGCGCAGTGAAATGAACATCGGGTTTTCTTTATTAATAATTCATCGCGAGAAATAATCAGAAGCTCCGCTCTGCAATATTAACTCGTTAGGACTGTGCCGCCAGGCGCCGCAGCACCCTCGGCCTGACGGCATGATCCCTGCTGAGCGGCACTGCCGGGCGCCCTTGGAGCCCCAGGAACGGGACGCGAGCGGGCGGAACGGTGACCCTCAAACAGCACACGAGCAGGGCAGGAGTTTCCCTCCGCGCCGGTGGCAGGATGGCGCTGTTCCTGCTCCCAAACCATCAGTCAATGAGCACCACGATGATCCCAGCAGGACTGGGTGGTGCTAAGGGCTGGTCCAGCAGAGATCCCATCAAATAACCTTCCCCTGCTCACAGAACAGCAAGAGAACCGATTTCTCAGCGGTGGCCCTGGCTCCTGGAGCAGAAGCCCAGAACTGCTCTCCCTGGCGGCACCACAGCGAGATGTATCCATCTAGAGGGTTTAGCCATGTGGCTCGGCTCCTTAGCTCAGGTTTGTTTTTCTTCACTGAGATCACTGCTCTGGGGTGGGGCGGGAGATGAGGGTCGCAGTCTTCAGGCTGCCCCAGAGAGAGCTGAAGCAGTGTGGGGCCCGGTGAGAAGCACCTCTCCATGGCTGCTGCAGCTCCAGCGGGCACAGCCGGGGGAGGGTGTATGACCCCCGGCTGGGGCAGGTCCAGGTTCGTCTGCCCCAGCGCTCCCCAGCCAGAGTGAGGACTGCAGCAAACTGGGCACTTGCCCCTCACTTCCGGATGAAAAACAGCCACCAATGGTCCTCTGCGAATCGGGGGCAGGGGAGCCCTCCCTCCCCAGACTTCCTAAAGGGCACTTGGGGGGGTAGGAGGCTCCAGGCTGGGGCAGTCCTGGCTGGGGAGGGTGTACGCCCCCAGGAAGCCCCTTTCTCCTGCTTGGTGATTCTGTCTCTTTTCTGTATGATTTCATGCATCCCCGTACGTCAGCCCCGCCCCTCACACAACCAAACTCGGACCTTGCTCGTTATGCTAAGAGGAACCTGCGTGCCGAATGCGAATCCTAGTGCTTGCTTTTAGGAGGCGTTCTTGAACAGACAGACAGACTCAGACAGACAAAATCTCAACTCTATGGCGGACAAACACCGCAGGGAACTGGGCGGCTGTGGCTTTGCTAGCACCGTCTATACAGAGAGATGACGGCCTGTCTGACCTGCCAAACTAATGAAATAAAACCAAACAAAGTCCAGTTAATTCTGACTTGGGCAAGAGCCCGCCAGCGTCCCCGCTGAGTGCAGGAACCGTCCAACAGCAGGAGGCAGCAGGTTCTTCTTGTGGCTCCCTGCCCGCTCGGACCTGGGCAAACCCAAACCTGCGCCTCTCCTCCAGACGATGCAGGCTCCGGGTTGCAGCTGTGCTGAGCATCTGCAGCGCCTGCTCACTTCAGCAGGCACCTCTGGACGTCAGGCTCCGTGTTCCCGGTCGCTCCCGGCCAGGTTTAACCATCGTCTCTTCACAGAGACCAACTGGGCCTGTCAACCGCCCTCCAAAGGGCCTTGATAAAACCGGGCCTCGGGCCGTCACTTGTGTCGGGATGCTCTTGTCTGTCTCACTCGGATGCCTGGAGGTCCAACCAAGACTGCCCCCGTGTGCGAGGTGCTGTACAAACACAAAGCAAGAGAGTCCTGACTTGAAACAGACCAGGCAGCCAGGCTGGGGAGGGGGGGGGGGGGGCAGACGCACAGAGAGGGGCAGTGACTCGCCGAAGGTTAGTAGCAGAGCCAGGAAGAGCTCCCAATCCAGTATCTTATCCACCGGGCCACACAGCCTCCGTATCAGGCCCCATCGAAGCCTAATGGTGCTTGAGACAAGTAGGAACCCCTTGGATAGTTATTCTCCGGCCCCTGTCCCCCCCCGTCCCCCCCACAGCAAAGACACCATGGGCCAGGCAGTGCGGCCCTTCCTCCCTGTGGCCTGCCCTGTCACCCGACTTCCAGGGGTTGAGAAGAGCGTTGAGGCCGCATGGCCCGGTCACCCCTTGGCCTCTCTAAGGAACACAAGCAGAGTTTGGGGGACGGGTGCTGGCAACGCCCATCCCGTCGGGAACTCCTCCAAGAATGACAAGTCACTGCACACAAACCATCAAGGACTCCTGGTCGCCATCGACGTGTCAGGTGCTGTTACAGTACCAGTGAGCGGGGGAGAAGGTTTCAAATGTCATTCCACACCCTGATCACCAACGCACTCCCCATGACGCGAATGCTCCCGGCAACGAGCCGCTACCGCTCAGATCAGCTCCTACTGGCGAAGGAGGGGATGGGCTGCACGCTCAGCGAGTTTGCGGGTGACACTAAGCTAGGGGGAGAGGTAGATACGCTGGAGGGCAGGGATCGGGTCCAGAGTGACCTGGACAGATTAGGACTGGGCCAAAAGGAATCTGAGGAGATTCAACAAGGACAGGGCGAAGCGGACAGGGGACTGCAGACAGGGGAGTTGAAGAGGGAGAGCAAAGCGACCCCACCGCCGAAGAGGCTACCCG
The DNA here is from genome assembly GCF_052426305.1 of Pelodiscus sinensis. NCBI lineage: Eukaryota > Metazoa > Chordata > Testudines > Trionychidae > Pelodiscus > Pelodiscus sinensis. The sequence continues at coordinate 3,622,377 of NC_143053.1, forward strand.
GTGAGAGTACAAGCTGTGGTGTGAGTGTGTGCCTGTGCCTGACTGTTTGAATTTTACAGTTTGAAGTGTGAATTGAGAGTCTGATTCCAGGTGAGTGCTAGCAGTTTCAGTTTCAGCTTCTGTGGCAGTTGGGACTGAGAGCCTGCCATTGTTCCCTTGATTGCCTCTGATTAGCCTCAGGCTCAGCCTTCCCCTGTGTGACTCAGAAGGGGGCAGGCCTGACCTAGACAAGCAGGCTTTAAAAAGCCAGAGCAGTGCGACCAGGGGAGCGAAGCGGACAGGGGACTGCAGACAGGGGAGTTGAGCAGAGGGAGTGACTGATGGTGATGAAGACCCGAAGCGCTTGTGCCAGTACTTCTCCTGTCTCCTCCACCTGTGCCTGTATCCAGACAGAGAACCTGAGCATGGATGCCTCTACCCAGGTCCTGGTGTGGTCTTGCTGTATTTGTGGCTTGCAATTCCCACTGAGGGTACGTCTACACTACAGCGCTAGTTCGAACTAACTTAGTTCGAATTAGTTAATTCGAACTAAGCTAGTTCGAACTAACGCATCTAGAACTAAAAACTAGTTCGAACTAGCGTTTTGCTAGTTCGAACTAGTAAGTCCACATTGAGTGGACTCTGAACAGGGCTTAATGATGGCTGGAAGCAGTGCCGGCAGGGCATAAAAGGAGGACTTAGAGCATGGAGATACTGTCTCAGGCTAGCCGAGGGCTGCGCTTAAAGGGTCCCGACCCCCACCCCGGACACACAGTTCTAAGGGGTGCCCCGCTTGCAAAGAAGTTCTGGCTTGGAGTGCCCTGAGTGCCCACACTGGGCACATCACACCACTCGGCCATCAGCCCGGCTGCACTTGCCGCAGGCTGCCATCTGGGGAGAGGGAGTAATTGGGGGGCTGCAGGAGAGCTTCCACCCCCAGAAGCCCGCAGAGCCAGCCCAGTCCTCCCCATCGGGGGCTCGTACCCCATTCCTCCCTCACCTCCTTCCACTTGCCCTTCCCTAGCCCCCCTTCTTATTGATGTACAAAATAAAGATAACGTTTCTTCCAACATTGACTCTGTCTTTATTGAAAAAAACTGGGGGAGACTGGGAAAAGGAGGTGGGAGAGGGGAAGAGAAAGGCTGGGAGAGGGGAGGGCAATTAACATGATCAGGGGTTGGGAACAGGTCCCAGATGAAGAGAGGCTACAGAGACTGGGACTGTTCAGCTTAGAAAAGAGGAGACGGAGGGGGGACAGGATAGAGGTCTCTAAAAGCAGGGGTTGGGTGGAGAGGGTGCATTCAGAAAAGTTCTTCATGAGTTCCCATAAAGAAGGACTAGAGGACACCAAAGGAAAGGAATGGGTAGCAGGCTTCAAAGTAGTAACAGAAAGTTGTTGTTGTTGACAAAGCAAATAGTTAACCTGTGGAACTCCTTGCTGCAGGAGGCTGTGAAGGCTACAACTAGAACAGAGTTTAAAGGGAAGTGAGATCAAGTGATGGAGGTTGGGTCCATGGAGTCCTATTAGCCAGAGGGTAGGAGTGGTATCCCTGCCCAAAGTTTGTGGAAGGCTGGAGAGGGATGGCACGAGACAAATGGCTTGGTCATTGTCTTCGGTCCATCCCCTCCAGGGTCCCTAGGGTTGGCCGCTGTTGGCAGACAGGCTACTGGGCTAGATGGACCTTTGGTCTGACCCAGGACGGCCATTGTAAGCTCAGGGCTCAGTGTCGGGGGTCTCAGTGGACCCCCTTGATTTTCATGCACACCTGGTCCTGGGTGGCCAGGCTGGCAGCTCTCCTGCCCTAGACGGCCACTTTCCTGTGCCTAGTGCGGAGATCGTGGACGAGGTCCACGATGTCCGCACTAGCCCAGGAAGGTGCCCGCCTCTTGCAGTCCAGGGGAAGCTCCCGGGAGCCGCCAGCCTGGTCCCGGCAAGAGGGGGTGGGCTGGGGGGCATCGGGTGGGTGGCTCTGTGCCGTGCCAGGTGCAGGGTCTGCTAGCTGGGTGCTGGCAGGCTTGCACCTGGCACGGGCACCGTAGCCAGCCCGTGCCCCTTTAAGGGGTCCGGGGCCGGGAGGGGGGCATAGAGTTTCCCTGGTGTTGGCCAGAGTGGCCACCAGGGAAACCCGGGGAGGGCTAGCCTCCCACTAGTTCGAACTAAAGGGCTACACAGCCCTTAGTTCGAACTAGCTAGTTCGAACTAGGCGTTAGTCCTCGTAAAATGAGGTTTACCTAGTTCGAACTAAGCGCTCCGCTAGTTCGATTCAAATTCGAACTAGCGGAGCGCTAGTGTAGCGCATAGGAAAGTTAGTTCGAACTAACGTCCGTTAGTTCGAACTAACTTTCTAGTGTAGACATACCCTGAGTGATCTCCAGGCTGGGGGAGACAACCGTTGTGAAAGGTGCCTGCTGGTGGAATCTCTCAGGCAGCAGGTGGGAGAGCTACAGGAGGAGGTGGCCAGGCTGAGGAGCATTCGAAGCAATGAGGAATTCCTGGACAGTATTCCTGTGGAGTCCACGGAGGTCACTGTCCTAGGATGTGGGACTGTTGACCAGCCACTTATGGAGGAGGCAGTGGTACAGGGTGAGCACTGGCAGCTGGTTACTTCCGGAAGCAAGCAGTGTTCCACCCCTGCTCCTAACCCTCCCACTGTGTTGTTACATAACCCTTACACTTTACTTTCAGCAGGAGACAAGGAGTCACCCCCCACAGTGGAGGAGACCAGGCCTTGCACCACCAAGGTTGAGCAGTCTCCTGCCACCACTGCGAGGAGGAAACGTAGAGTAGTGGTGGTTGGAGACTCTCTTCTGAGGGGAACGGAGGCACCCATCTGTCGCCCTGACAGCTCATCTCGAGAGGTATGCTGTCTGCCAGGGGCCCGTATCCGAGATGTTACGGAGGCATTGTCGAGGATTATCCGGCCCTCTGACTACTACCCCATGCTACTCATCCACGTGGGCACAAATGATACTGCCAGGTGTGACACTGAGCGGATCAAGTGCGACTACAGGGCTTTGGGAGTACGGGTGAAGGAGTTTGGAGCGCAGGTGGTATTTTCTTCTATCCTTCCTGTCAAAGGTAGGGGCCCGGGCAGAGAGAGGTGCATCCTGGAGGTGAATGCCTGGCTGCGACGATGGTGTCACCAGGAGGGATTCGGCTTCCTTGATCACGGGGTGCTCTTCCAGGAAGGACTGCTTGGTGGAGATGGAGTTCACCTTTCCAGGAGCGGGAAGGCCTTGTTTGGACACAGACTGGCTAACCTTGTGAGGAGGGCTTTAAACTAGGTTTGTCGGGGGCAGGTGAGCAAAGCCCACAGGTAAGTGCTGAATGTGCGGGACTGGGAGATGGGTTGGAAATGGGGGGGACTACGGCCTATAATGGCAAGGAGAAAGGAGGGTCAGGGCACAACAGGGAGGCAAGATCAAATCAGTATCTTAGATGCCTATATACAAATGCGAGAAGTATGGGTAATAAGCAGGAAGAACTGGAATTGCTAACCAATAAATACAACTATGATATCATTGGTATTACAGAAACCTGGTGGGATGGGACGCAGGATTGGAATATTGGTATGGAAGGGTACGGCTTGCTCAGGAAGGACAGACAGGGAAAAAAGGGAGGAGGGGTTGCCTTGTATATTAAAAATGTACACACTTGGACTGAAGTGGAGATGAACGTAGGAGATAGCTGTGTAGAGAGTCTCTGGGTTAAGCTAAAAGGGGTAAAAAACGAGGGTGATATCATGCTAGGAGTCTACTACAGGCCACCTAGCCAGGTGGAAGAGGTGGATGAGGCCTTTTTTAAACAATTAACAAAACTATCCAAAGCCCAAGATTTGGTGGTGATGGGGGACTTCAACTATCCAGACATATGTTGGGAAACTAACACAGCGAGGCACAGGCTATCCAATAAGTTTCTGGACTGCATTGGAGACAACTTTCTGTTTCAGAGGGTTGAAAAAGCTACCAGAGGAGAAGCTGTTCTGGATTTGGTTTTAACAAATAGGGAGGAACTAGTTGAGAACTTGAAAGTGGAAGACAGTATAGGGGACAGTGATCACGAAATAATAGAGTTCATGATCTTAAGGAAAGGTAGAAGGGAGACCAGCACAATTGAGGTTATGGATTTCAGGAAGGCAGATTTTGATAAGCTCAGAGAACTTGTAGGTAAGGTCCCATGGGAAGCAAGACTGAAGGGAAAAACAACTGAGGAGAGTTGGAAGTATTTCAAAGGGACGTTGTTAAGGGCCCAAAAGCAAACAATTCCGCTGTGTAGGAAAGATAGAAAATATGGCAAAAGACCAGCTTGGCTTAACAAGGAGATCTTGCATGATCTCAAAATAAAAAAGGAGTCCTATAAAAAATGGAAACTAGGACAACTAACAAAGGATGAATATAGGCAAGCAACACGGGAATGCAGGGGCAAGATTAGAAAGGCAAAGGCACAAAATGAGATCAAACTAGCTACAGGCATAAAGGGAAACAAGAAGACCTTTTATAAATACATTAAAAGCAAGAGGAAGACCAAGGACAGGGTAGGCCCACTGCTTAGTGAGGAGGGAGAAGCAGTAACAGGAAACTTGGAAATGGCAGATATGCTCAATGACTTCTTTGTTTCGGTCTTCACCGAGAAGTCTGGAGGTGTGCCTAATGTAGTGATTACAAGCAGAAAGAGGGTAAGTTTAGAAGATATGATACACAAAGAACAAATTAAAAATCACTTAGGAAACTTAGATGTCAGCAAGTCACCAGGTCCTGATGAAATGCATCCCAGGATACTCAAGGAGCTGATAGAGGAGGTATCTGAGCCTTTAGCTATGATCTTTGAAAAATCATGGCAGACGGGAGATTCCAGAAGACTGGAAAAGGGCAAATATTGTGCCCATCTATAAAAAGGGGAATAAGAACAACCCAGGAAACTACAGACCGGTCAGTTTAACGTCTGTCCCAGGGAAGATAATGGAGCAGGTAATTAAGGAAATCATATGCAAACACTTGGAAGGTAATAAAGTGATAGGGAATAGCCAGCATGGGTTTGTGAAGAACAAGTCATGCCAAACTAATCTGATAGCTTTCTTTGATAAGATAACGAGCCTTGTGGATAAGGGAGAAGCGGTGGATGTCATATACCTAGACATTAGTAAGGCATTTGATACGGTCTCGCATGATATTCTTATTGATAAACTAGGCAAATATAACTTAGATAGGGCCACGATAAGGTGGGTGCATAATTGGCTGGATAACCGTAGTCAGAGAGTTGTTGTTAACGGTTCTAAATCCTGCTGGAAAGGGATAACAAGTGGAGTTCCTCAAGGGTCTGTTTTGTGACCCGTACTGTTCAATATCTTCATCAATGATGTAGATATTGGGATAGAGAGTACGCTTATTAAGTTTGCAGATGATACCAAACTGGGTGGGGTTGCAACTTCTTTGGAGGATAGGGACATAATTCAAAATGACCTTAGCAAGTTAGAGAAATGGTCAGAGGTAAACAGGATGAGGTTTAATCAAGAGAAATGCAAAGTGCTCCACTTAGGAAGGAACAATCAGTTCCATACATACAAGATGGGAAGCGACTGTCTAGGAAGGAGCATGGCGGAAAGGGATCTAGGGGTCATAGTGGACCACAAGTTGAATATGAGCCAACAGTGTGATGCTGTTGCAAAAAAAGCAAATATGATTCTAGGTTGTATCAACAGGTGTGTTGTAAGCAAAACTCGTGAAGTCATTCTGCCGCTCTACTCTGCACTAGTTAGGCCTCAGCTGGAGTACTGTGTCCAGTTCTGGGCGCCACATTTCAAGAAAGATGTGGAGAAATTGGAAAGGGTACAGAGAAGAGCGACAAGAATGATTAAAGGTTTAGAGAACATGACCTATGAAGCCAGGCTTCATGAACTGGGCTTGTTTAGTTTGGAAAAAAGAAGATTAAGGGGGGACATGATAGCGGTTTTCAAATATCTAAAAGGGTGTCACAAGGAGGAAGGCGAAAATTTGTTCCTCTTGGTTTCTGAGGACAGGACAAGGAGTAATGGGCTTAAAGTGCAGCAGGGGAGGTTTAGATTGGACATTAGGAAAAAATTCCTAACTGTCAGGGTGGTCAAATATTGGAATAAATTGCCAAGGGAGGTGGTGGAATCTCCCTCTCTGGAGATATTTAAGAACAGGTTAGATAGACATCTGTCAGGGATGGTGTAGACGGAGCTTGATCCTGCCTTGAGGGCGGGGGGCTGGACTCGATGACCTCTTGAGGTCCCTTCCAGTCCTATTATTCTATGATTCTAAGGACAAGCGTAAAGCCCTGCCCTTGGGATGGAAGAATCCCAAGCATTGGTACAGGCTGGGGACCGACTGGCTAAGCAGCAGTTCGGCAAAAAAGGACCTGGGGATTCCAGGGGATGAGAAGCTGGATATGAGTCAACAGTGTGTCCTTGTAGCCAAGTCGGCTAATGGCATATTAGGTGCATTAGGAGGAGCATTGCCAGCAGATCTAGAGAAGTGATTATTCCCCTTTATTCGGCTCTGGTGAGGCCACATCTGGAGTATTGTGTCCAGTTCTGGGCCCCCCCACTACAGAAAGGATGTGGACGCACTGGAGAGGGTCCAGCGGAGGGGGACTAAAATGATGAGGGGGCTGGAGCACATGACTTATTACGAGTGGCTGAGGGATTTGGGCTTGTTTAGTCTGCAGAAGAGAAGAGTGAGGGGGGATTTGAGAACAGCCTGCAACTTCCTGAAGGGGGTTCCACAGAGGCTGGCGAGAGGCTGTTCTCAGTGGGGGCAGGTGGCAGAACAAGGAGCAATGGGCTCAAGTTGCGGTGGGGGAGGTCTAGGTTGGATATTAGAAAAACTCTTTCCCTAGGCAGGTGGGGAAGCCCTGGGCTGGGTTCCCTAGGGCGGGGGTGGAATCCCCATCCCTAGAGGTGTTTCATTCCCAGCTTGGCCAAGCCCTGGCTGGGCTGATGGAGTCGGGGTTGTCCTGCTTTGGGCAGGGGGCTGGACTCGATGCCTCCTGAGGTCTCTGCCAGCCCTGGGATTCTCTGACTCCTCGGGTCTCTCTCAAAGCCGCAGGCGGGCTGCCCCCTAGCTTGGGAGCCACGGTGCCGCCCCGGATTCCGAAGTGCCAGGGCTGCACAGAAGAAGCCAGGCCGATTCCACGTGCACTTGCAGCCGCAGGCTGGATGCGAAGCGTCACATTTCAGTTTCACCCATTCAAAGCCATTGCCGGCTTGCTCCAGGCGTAGCGCTTCCACGACACGCCAGGCAGGCTGCGGCACCGACAGAGTCAGAGCTGGCAACAGCCAACATGCGCCGATGTGCAGAGCCTCTTCCCTGGCACATGACTCTTCCAGCGCTCTTAGGCGCAGCCAGACTTGGCTTGCCATCCGGCCTCGAAACGAGAACGGGGGAAGCCGTTTATTCAGAGCCTCTTGTCCCCTTTACTTTCACTAATACTGTGAAGCCTGCCCGGGTCATGACACCACGCCCAGACAACGTTCCAGCTGACTCGGGCCTGTGGAGCTGAGGCTAGGGCTAGGGGCTGGTTAACTGCCGTGCCAACGTTCTGCGCCTGAGCTCTGGGATACTCCCGACACAAAGGATCCCAGAGCCCGAATGCCTGCCCTGCAGTGAACCGCCCTGCGAACTCAAGCCAGCTGGCACAGGCCAGCCCCACGATTTCCCTTGCCGGGCAGACTCAGAATCGTGGGGTGAGGAGGGACCGTTTCTAAACCACCCAGGCCATAGGACAAGCCCCAAGTGGGAAGAGGGACGAGGGGTCCTTGACCCATCGGTACTTCACTCTCGAGGTTTTCAGGGAAACCCTGGGTGACGCGGTGGGGCTTGTGTTCCCTGTTTGCTTTGTTACGTTGTCTGTGATTCTGCTGCCTGTGGTAACCCTGTGCGTGTGCCTCAGTTTCCCTGGGACTGCACCAGTGCCCGGCTGGGGATGGGAGTGTTGGGTGTGACTCCCCTGAGGGAGGCTGCTCCAGGCTGCCCAAGCCAGCAGGAACACAATGGCTCAGGCTGGCTTGTCACCTGAGCCTAGGGAGGAGATGCAATCAGGGGAAGGGACAAAGGAGGGGGCGGGGCTGGGGCCTGTTGCTGAGTGTGTGGGTGAGTCTAAGGGTGCAGGGAGGGGCCCGGGGCGCGCTCCCCAAGTGGGTTTGTAGGGGCTCCTGGTTCCTGTGTTAACGAGTCTGTGCTGCTGTGTCCCTGAGAACCAACAAACGGTCTGCTGTACTTGCTGGCTGAGTCACCTCTGACTATGGATGGGGGTGCAGGGCCCGGGGACTCCCCACCCCCCAGGATCACACCTCGCCAACGGCAGATCCATTCCTGGAGCTTCTCATGAAACACGTGGTTCTGCAAAGCGGCTCCATTACTGGCATGAGCATCACGTCTCACGTGGGCCGGGCTAGAGACCGATATCATCTTAGTCATTCTTCACGGAGTCCTTATGCTGGCATGGATGCTGCCGGAGATAAAGGCTGGAAGTACATCGGGAGGCCGCACATGCTGACTTCCTAGCTCACTTCTCTCTAAACCTGCCCGTTACCTTTTCCCACCATTTCTCCTTTATGCTCTTCAGAAAAATCTATGGAGCGTGTCCAATTATGGGGTTTGCAGAAATACGCCCACAAAGAGAGAGACAAATATCTCCCCATATGCATCTCCCTCCTGTGCACTGCTCATTGTTGTGCAGATTGAGACTTAGGCTTTGCTTCGAGCCTTCCAAAGAATTGCTAGAGGCAGGGAGTCCTCATTTGCCAAGCCAGCCTGGGTCTGTTCACAATCCTTCATCTGCAGCAGCATCTGAAGAGGCAGAAACAACAGCACACTGGGGTACCTACAAAGCACCGCTGGTACCACGTTACGCAGTCATTTTTAACGTAAGTAATCAGAGGCTGGCTGCCAGAGCTCTTTTAATAAGAATGGAGGCGGCTTTGGGGAGAAGAAAGCGCTCGGTTTTCGGTGTTGTACAGAAGCAGATGATACAACACACTGGAATTCTCTAGACCAACAGAAATCAGGGTCCCACCTGCAGGAATAAAACTCAGCTCACTCGTGGCATTCCGCCGGGGACAGAACAGTCACTGGGGGGTGAGTTTCGAGAGGATTTCAGGTACCGAAATCCTGTTTCGACACAGTCTGAAACTCAGATCCAGACAACCCTAAACACCTGCCCCAGGGTTGAGACTCCAAACCTCCACCCATTTCACAGCTGGGCCCGGCCAAAGATGACAAGTTTCTCCACTGATCTGTTCACAGCCCCAATTCTTGAGGCAGGGGCACTGAACCCACATCGGAGCTTTGCAGCTCCAGACTCAGCTGTAATTGTGAATGCCGCTCATGTCAGTTCACAGGCGTGTCTCCCACCCCTTCCTTTTTAATCCCTCTCCTTTTCCGCTTGATGTCCTGATAACCTGGCTGACGAATGGCCTCTCTCCTGCAGCACGGAGCTAACTATGCTCTCCTGTGACTTAACCAATGACCCTACTGCAGAGAACACTCCTTTCTTTTCACCATGGTTACTAACGGCCGTAACTGCATGCTGGGGGAGCTGGCCTGCCTGTAATATGCTTCAGCAAAGCTGCTGGCTCCGGGCCACCTTTATGGATACTGTCCTAAGCTAGCGAGCCAGGTAGGAGTCCCGCTCACCAAGCCCAGCGTGCACTGGCAGAAGCTGTGAAACGACCCACCGCCTGTGCAAACACGGCGCCTGCAGTGCATCGCACACGCCGCACACAGGGCCGCAGACGCTACCCGCCGAGCCCCTCGCCAGCCTGGTGATGCCAAGGGCACATTGCGAAGGAGGGCAGCTGCACTTTGCAATGGAAGTGACGTGGGCACAGAGTCAGGGAGAGCCAGGACTGGAACACCCCAGTGGCTGCTTCCCAGCCCCATGCTCAGACGGTGCCTCCGTCTTCACTTCCCCACCTAGCCTGCCCAAACATGGGCGCGTGGATAACTTCCACACGCAGCTCGTTGGCCTTAATGTCTCAACCCCAGCTAGCCCAGAGCGCAAACAGAGCAGGAGGCGGGCATGCACGCCGGGCCATTCAGCCCCTCGGTTCTGACCTGCTGTGTTCCCGGAGCGGATTTAGGGCCTGCTTCTCAGGCCAGTGCAGCCACACTTTGGTGACGACACCAGTGCTGCTGCTTGGTTCAGAGGCAGACTGAAGACCAGCCTGGATGCATCTCATTTCTGTCCCCCACTCAGCCAGATCAGAGCTCCCTCCTCAGCATGTGCTGACAATCTGGCCTTCCCCCCAGATGCGCTGCTCACTGAGCCGGAACGCCGCACGGACTTCCATTCAGCACAGGGACGCGCTTCAGCTGTCCCTAGCCAAACTGCCAGCCTGGCGACAGAACCGCGCAGGAGAACCCCGGGCAGGAGAAATAAGGGCACCGTAGGTCAGGGTAGAATGCACCGATCCCCCCATGTCGCCTTGTGACAGCTCTAAAGTATAGAAAGGATGTTTCCTTCTCCTAAGGATCTAATTACAAGAACAAGGATTAAAAGGTGATTCATAAAATGGCTTATCACTGTCTGCAAGCAGCTGTCCACTGGGGAAAACAAGCTGTATTTCCCACCCAGAACATAAATCACCACGCACAGCCATTCATAATGAGGTTGTCCTTGATAAAAACCTTCTTACAATTAATGAAAACTCTCCTGTAACAAGCCCTGCTTCCGAAAGCGGCCTGTGGGCATGAGATTTCAAATGGATGCTGAATCCTTCAGTACAGAGACAACTCAACGGAGGAAAACCTGCTTCGTTGTGCAAGCCGGATCCGAGTGGAGTTTGGACAAATGCTAGGGGCCGAAATCATGTAGGGGACTAGCAAGCGCGTGTTCCAACTAATCTCTCCATATTCAGTTGCTCACTGCTTAAACCCCTTACATCCAGACTGCATCCGTGTCCCTTCTGACTGTTTCCATTCGTGTGCAGAGGAAATTTTATGTGCACTGAGGCACATGCAGATGCGCACCACCAGTAGCAACACATGCTGCCAGCTATGGGTGCTCTGCTAATCAGCTGGGGCATTTCTCTCTCTCCTGGGTAGCCTCCCAAGCGCACCCCTGCTGTACTGATGGGAAATCTGAGGACAGAGGTTGGAGCCCTGAGTCTTCAGCTCCTGGAATGGGGCAAGGCCCTCAGGCCAAAAGGGCCATAGAGAAGTCCTCCAGGGGGCTAGAGTGGCTGTGGAGGAACCGGCTAATCAGGAGCCAGGGAGGACTATAAGAGAAGCTGCAGGATCAGAGACAGCGCAGTTGCAGCCCAGACCCAGAAGGGGGAAGTTCCAGGGGGCTGGCTGGCAGAACCAGGGACCGCTCAGAGTGGGGAGCTGTTCAGGTCACTGTCCCCAGGAGGGGAAGCTTTGGAGGCACCACTGGAACCAGACAGAGACTGGACTCAGCAGGGTACCGGGATGGCCCTGTTAGAGGTGTACCCCGAAGGACCTGTGGTTATATGAAAGAGCGGGACTCGGCCGGAGGGCTGAGTAGCCAAAGAGGCAGTGCTGGCAATGCACTCGGCCAGACGCGGGGGGTCACGTGAGGTGAGCGCCACCCCACTACCAGCCCTGTATTAATCCCTGCACAAGGGGTCTGCAAACTGTTGGTGGGCAAAAAAAGGGGAATAAGAACAACCCAGGAAATTATAGACCGGTCAGTTTAAAGTCTGTCCCAGGGAAGATAATGGAGCAGGTAATTAAGGAAATCGTATGCAAACACTTGGAAAGTAATAAAGTGATAGGGAATAGCCAGCATGGGTTTGTGAAGAACAAGTCATGCCAAACTAATCTGATAGCTTTCTTTGATAAGATAACGAGCCTTGTGGATAAGGGAGAAGCGGTGGATGTCATATACCTAGACTTTAGTAAGGCATTTGATACGGTCTCGCATGATATTCTTATTGATAAACTAGGCAAATATAACTTAGATAGGGCCACGATAAGGTGGGTGCATAATTGGCTGGATAACCGTAGTCAGAGAGTTGTTGTTAACGGTTCTAAATCCTGCTGGAAAGGGATAACAAGTGGAGTTCCTCAAGGGTCTGTTTTGGGACCCGTACTATTCAATATCTTCATCAATGATGTAGATATTGGGATAGAGAGTACTCTTATTAAGTTTGCAGATGATACCAAACTGGGTGGGGTTGCGACTTCTTTGGAGGATAGGGACATAATTCAAAATGACCTTAGCAAGTTAGAGAAATGGTCAGAGGTAAACAGGATGAGGTTTAATAAAGAGAAATGCAAAGTGCTCCACTTAGGAAGGAACAATCAGTTCCATACATACAAGATGGGAAGCGACTGTCTAGGAAGGAGCATGGCGGAAAGGGATCTAGGGGTCATAGTGGACCACAAGTTGAATATGAGTCAACAGTGTGATGCTGTTGCAAAAAAAGCAAATATGATTCTAGGTTGTATCAACAGGTGTGTTGTAAGCAAAACTCGTGAAGTCATTCTGCCGCTCTACTCTGCACTAGTTAGGTCTCAGCTGGAGTACTGTGTCCAGTTCTGGGCGCCACATTTCAAGAAAGATGTGGAGAAATTGGAAAGGGTACAGAGAAGAGCGACAAGAATGATTAAAGGTCTAGAGAACATGACCTATGAAGCCAGGCTTCATGAACTGGGCTTGTTTAGTTTGGAAAAAAGAAGATTAAGGGGGGACATGATAGCGGTTTTCAAATATCTAAAAGGGTGTCACAAGGAGGAAGGCGAAAATTTGTTCCTCTTGGTTTCTGAGGACAGGACAAGGAGTAATGGGCTTAAAGTGCAGCGGGGGAGGTTTAGATTGGACATTAGGAAAAAATTCCTAACTGTCAGGGTGGTCAAATATTGGAATAAATTGCCAAGGGAGGTGGTGGAATCTCCCTCTCTGGAGATATTTAAGAACAGGTTAGATAGACATCTGTCAGGGATGGTGTAGGTGGAGCTTGGTCCTGCCTTGAGGGCGGGGGGCTGGACTCGATGACCTCTCGAGGTCCCTTCCAGTCCTATTATTCTATGATTCTATGAAAGCACTGACTGGTGGCCCACCGAGGGCTGGCAGGGCACGAGACGGGCTCTTCCCCTGTCTCTGTGTCTCTAGCTGCCTCGATGCTCTCCACTGCCAAGAGAATCCCAGAGGCCTGCAAGAGCAGCTGGAAATGAGGGGCCAGCACCGGCCCAGCTGATTTCATTGGGGGCCCTGCTAAGTGTCCTGACCCCAGAGCCAGCTTCACACAAAGGCTCCCCCCAAGAGCGAAGAATCTACCTCTCCGAGGAGGGGCCAGGGTGGGGCGGGCAGAGGGGGAATCCCTAGGGATGGGGGAAGGCAAAGAGGGTGAAAAAGTCAGAAGGAGGCAACAATCCATTCCAAGCAATGATCCCAGGATGTGGCAGGTGCGTCACAGCTGCTCCGATTTGGGGCGGGGGAGAAATCGCAGAGCAACAACTGCAAGGCAGGCGAAGAACTCACAGGGCTGGGGCAGGAGAGGAGAGGAGCGGAGGAGAAATCCTGGTGGGAGCAGCAGGAGCGGGTTGATTTGACCTCTGCACCGCGTACAGGGCTGCCTGCGGCTGCACCTTCCGACTGAGGTCGCAGGCTCACCCGCCTCTGCAAATGATTCCAGCAGAGTCTAAACCGCACCCCGCCGCTGAGCTGGGGTTGGACCATCGATTTCAACAACCCTCTGCCGAATTCAGTGTCGCCCAGCAGGCACTGGCTCTCTAGCGCCACGGTTAAAAACATCAGCAGCCGCCGGCCAGCTCAGCCTAGAAAGCCCGGGGGGGGGGGGGGGAACTGCAGCATTCCTGCTCAGACTTGGAGATGCAGGCTGCACCTCCCGCGCCTGGCCAGGGCACGCACCCCCAGCAGAGCAATGCGGTCTGAGAGTGCCAGCTGGTGTCAGTGGCGACGTCTAGCTCATGCGCAGGGCTGACCCTAGCAATGCAGATGCCCTCCGCAGCCCAGCACCTGCACCCCCCTGTGGGCAGGGGCCGTGGGGGCAGAAGCTGTGGGGTGCAGACGATCACCGGCCACCTCAGTGGAGCAGGAAGGAGGGAAGGGGCGGGAGAAGGAGCAGCATGAGCCTGCAGGCTGGAGGACTCCGGAGGAGCAGAGGGCAGCTGCGGCACCAGCTGGAGAGAAGTGGTGGTTTCGAAAGCGCCGCGTCTCCACTGCACCTCCCAAGTCCTCCAGTCCACAGGCTCACGCCTCTCGCTGCCTCCTGGTGAGTGGCGGCTGGATCCAGCCCATGGGGAGACCGCTGGAGAATGGGGGGGGCCACCCCATGTTCTCTGTAAGCTGTGCGCTTGTGCAGCTGCTCCAGGAGAGATTCAAATGGCGCCCCGCTGAGTAGCATGTTCCGGGGGGTCTCCCTATATACTGTACAACCCCCATGTACGCAGTCAAAGAATTCTCCAGCCAGAGATCTCAAAGCACCTTCCAGCAAGGGCCAGCGGCACATGTCCCTTTTACAGCTGAGGAAGGGGAAGCATCGAGGCCGCGGCACCTGTCCCACATGGCAGCCAGGGCCCATGGAGTCAGTGACCAAGAGGGTGATGGAACCTAGGCGTCCTGTCCCCCATCCAACAGCAGTCCTGACCGTCCCAAGTCTAACAGGAGTCACAGCTGCCTTGGTGGGGGCTTGATGCTTCGTGCCAGCGATCGCGACCTTTCTGGATGGGGCATTCCCGGGCAGCACACGACTGGCTGGCCATCTCTTTCAGTCGGTCACTGACTGCCAGAAATATCCACACCACCCGGCACCCAGACTGAATTTACAATGCCCGGCACACAAACACGCTGCAGGGAAACCAGTGGGAACATCACCTAGGGCAGTGGTCACCAACCAGTCGATCAGGATCAACTGGTAGATCTCGGAGCCTCTGACAGGTAATCCTCAGTGGTCTGGCTGGGAGACTGTCAAGTGCTGGCACTTCGGCTGCTCCTCTCAGCACTCCTGCCCTCTGTCTTGGAGCTGCACCCCGACTCGTGGGAGTCTCCTTATTACTGTGCAGGGTAAGGGAAGAAGAGGAAGGGAAGGTACTGATCATAGAATCATAGGACTGGAAGGGACCTCAAGAGGTCATCGAGTCCAGCCCCCCGCCCTCAAGGCAGGACCTAGCTTCGTCTACACCATCCCTGACAGATGTCTATCTAACCTGTTCTTAAATATCTCCAGAGAGGGAGATTCCACCACCTCCCTTGGCAATTTATTCCAATATTTGACCACCCTGACAGTTAGGAATTTTTTCCTAATGTCCAATCTAAACCTCCCCTGCTGCACTTTAAGCCCATTACTCCTTGTCCTGTCCTCAGAAACCAAGAGGAACAAATTTTCTCCTTCCTCCTTGTGGCACCCTTTTAGATATTTGAAAACCGCTATCATGTCCCCCCTTAATCTTCTTTTTTCCAAACTAAACAAGCCCATAAATATATATATGGTGATATACCATCTCATAGAGTTGGAGGGGACCTTGAGAGGTCATTGAGTCTAGTTTCCTACCCTCACAGCAGGACCAAGTACCATCTCTGACAGATTTGCCCCAGATCCCTAAATGGCCTCCTCAAGGATTGAACTCACAACCCTGCATTTAGCAGGCTAATGCTCAAACCACTGAGCTATCCCTCCTCCTCCACTAAGCTATCCCTCCTCCTGATCTCAGGGTGCCCCTCCCCCCACCGTGTACCCCATCTTCACAGACCTGGATGGAGGGAGTTTGCTGACTGCTTTTGGGAGCGGTGCAGGGGTAGGGCTGAAGTGAGCCTGCCTTAGCCCCCTGCACCACAACCCAGAAGCCACCTGTGGTAAGTGGTGCCCAGCTGGAGCCCGCATTCCGAACCCTGGCCCCAATCCTGAACCCTTCTTGCACTCCAAATTCCTGCCCCCAGCCTGATAAAAGTGAGTGAGGATGGGGGAGGGAGGATGCAGTGAACAGGGGCCGGGGCCTCAGAGGAGGGGCAGGAAGGAGGGTGGGGCAAGTATTTGTATATACCATCTTAGCGTATTTGGGTTTGAGGTAGATCCTAGATTGCAATAAAATTCAAAAAGTAATCTCATGCTTAAAAAGGTTGGAGACCCCTGGTCTAAGGGTATCAATAGGTAAGCAGGCCTATCAGCAACACTCTCCTAGACATCCTAACGGATGCGACCTCACGCCACTATCAGATTAGGGTTACCTGGGTAAGCAGTATCTGAATGAGATGGGACTCTGTTGGGGAGGAACCATGCTCCATTCTACATCTTGGCCCACGACACAACAATCATCCATCGACAGTCGGAAGCCTCACGAGCTCATTCAGTCGATACTTGCACCTTCTGCTCACCGTCATGTGAGACATGGAACTAGGGAAAAGCTAAGGCAAGCAACGTTCCACCTGCATCCATATGGAGCATGGCATGCTGGGAGCTGTAGTCTCTGCAGGCTGCCTTCCCTGGGGGGAGATTGGTGGCAAGAGTCTGACAATATTTTCAGAAAGTCAAACATGTTAATATCTGGCGCTGATCCCTCCCCTCCTTGTTTAGAATGGGGCTTCCATAAGTAAACAAACACTGTGAAACAACACGGAAACCCATTTGCTATTGATCTGCAAACATGGCAGGTGGCTAACGTAGCTGGAGGCTCAGATGGCAGGCACCTTACTGGGGTTTTCCCCAAAACTTTAGTGAAGGGTTGACTGGATAAATCAGACCAAAGACAGAAATGGATGGTTAGTTTGGGCAAAGATCACCTGCAACACCAGGTCCTTGATTTTCTTGTTGATTTTCTCCCCTAGGTCCAAACCATCTCAGCGTGTCTGGCACACAAACGTTTTGATTGAATTAATCTTGGCAGTAAATGATTTTGATCAATGCCGATCCCTTAGATTTCTAATTTGTAATTCCCTGGCCAGCTTTCCCAGGAGGGGAAAGGGACTGTACCATCTACAGGAAAGAGGCTGACTTTTTTCAGTCGTGTACTTATATTATATAATTTTACATTGATCTTGCCCATTGATAGCAGCAACTCTCAATTAAAGAAACATCGTCACGTCACTTAGACTCAAAATGTGCCCCCCGGTACCGTTAATGGGAAATGGCAATGGAATAGAAAACAGTTTCTAGTCACCTGATGCTACGTAAACGTGGTTGCCGCACTGCTAAGTGTTCCTTTAAGAGATCCCATGGTGCATATTAAGGTTCTCGTGTAAAATAATAAAGCCAGAATCAGCTGTATCTCAGCGTGGTGACATGCATCGAAGGACTAATGCTCTTTTCTGGGAGAAAACCGGGTTTTTTTTTATTACATGGAAGTACTTAACCAGGCAGAAAACGTGCCCAGCAAAGTGCGAATTCCAGGCTATTGCAAGGGACTGAGCCCTGATTCTGGACAATGACAGTCTGAGACAGCGGCCATTGGAGTTGTCGTGGAATTTGAATGAGACAAAAATGGAGGAGGAGGATGGTGTTTGGTTAACACAACTGGCTCCCTCTGCCCCGCACAAACAGCGCAAGCATCTGTAAGTCCCCACTGGGCTCCCAGGCTTCCCCACTGACTATGCTGCTGGAGTGCGCTGGGCTGGAAACCTGTCGGAAGGTGGCTGGACGCACTGTACCCCAGCTCTCCTTGCTCCTTGGGGATCAAAGGCCACCGATGCGAACTGGAACGGCCCCTAATTACCTGACACCAAGAAGGGTTAAGGTCTACGTCCTCGCAAGGGTAGCAGTGTCTGAACCTCCTTCTCCCATTGACCAGGACACAGAACCAGTGTGTGATACTGCCGGGGCCCAACCCCGAATCCCGCAAACCTGTCTGTGTGTTGACTGCACTAGGGAGTGGCACTTTCTTCATAAGTTCTCAGCCGCTGAAGGCTTTCTGGGGCAGCACCAGCACCTTACATTCGGCCCCATGCCAAGAGGCAGCCAGTGGAGGCCGTGCAGTATTCTACCGTGGTCCGAGCAACCAGGCCATTGCTAGAAGTAACAGGTGGGGACACTTCGAGAGGTGACCACATGCTATGGAAGGTTACATTTAACTGAGTACTTGCATCTTAAATCACCTCTGTCTATTGGAACAAAAAGAATCGAGCTTCTCTCTCCTGGCCGGTATCCTGCATGTTTGTGGAGGAAACTGGCCCAGCAAAACATCTCCTTGTGCACACAGAGTATTCAGCACCAGCTCTCTGGGTCTCAGACCCGTCCCCCCTCCCCCCCCCACAAAAAAGGCGTTGGCTCCTATTTTCTCTATTCTCAGATAGATCTCCCCACAGTACACAGCTTGCAACCTTCACCCATCACCTGGCAACCCCCCGCAAAACCGGTGGGGTTTGTGCTGTGTGTGGAGAACCACTGAGCAGAGCCACCTGTGCACACAGGAGCAGCGGGCAGCCGGTGATTTTCTCTGTGGTTTTCCGGGCAATGCATAATGCTGCTCAAATGGATGCTAAATAGCTCCCTGTACATCAGACGACATTAAACCTTCCACCTGCTTCATGTGGGTGCCAGGTAGAGCAGACTGCACCAGAGCCAGGCATTTTAAATGAAGCCAGGTGCATGCAGCCTTCATTCCTGGATCCGTGGCCTGTATTAATATTTCATGCAGCAGCATACATCTGGCAATGCTGGGTCTGAAAATAAATCCCTGTGAACTAGACTGGAGACCTGCACATCAAATGAGCCGGCAAAGGTGCAGCTTTAAATCAGAATATTAAACAACATCAACTAATAAACCTGAAAGCTCCATCATACTGCCCCAGATTAGTGCTAAACACGAGGATGTATTGCTCCAGACAAAATTTAATTTTCTACCCATAAAAGCAATCCCATGAAAGGCCTTTTTGTAACTGATTCACTGCAGCCACCGTTCTCAAGGGCAGGCTAGTTGCTTTATTAAAGAAAAAGTGATTCTGCCACTCAGGAGAATTTGCCTCTTCTCCACTGAGGACCAAATCCTTGTCCCATGGAAGCAGGAGTTTTGTTGCTCAGTTGTACAGGAGCAGAACTGGGCAGCAATGGAGCAAAGAGCAAGGGGAGCTCTTAGCTAGAGTCTGTAAAGCGCGTACCATGGACACTGGGATGTCAGAGCGACCTGAGGTAACAAACTTGTGGTGCCCACTGTTATCATGCACACAACCTGCCACATGCCCGCACAGGCCACACAACCTGGCCTCAGCCCAAGAGTCACTTTTTGGGGTAGAGTCCCGACCTTCCCATTCCAGGGGGATGGTTTGTGACCAGGCGGCAAAGGCAATTCTCCACTAGCCATTTGCAGTAGAGATTTATAATAATCGAGCGTGGATTCTGCCCTCCCCCGAATAGCGGAGAGACACGTGAGCTAGTTAATTAATTAGCTCCTTAGGCCAAAGCGAGTCAGATTGACAGCGCGTTAGATTATCCAGTGCTACGCCCCGGCAAAAAGGAAGTTACCACAAATGGTTTCAAACAGCGCAGAGATCTACAGCTGTGCTCCTACCTACCCGGACACCAGGAAAACTGCGCGCGCGCTCTCTCTCTCACACACACCCCCCCCCCCACACACCCCCTCTGATGGCTAAGAACAGGCCTGGAAGTCAGAATACATACATGCTACCCCTCTGCCACTGACATGCTCTGTGACCTTGGAAGCAATGCAGCCTTGATCCGCCTCCATTTCCTCCTCTGAAGTGGAGCTGGTACCTACCCCCCTCCTGGGGTGCTAAGGTCACTTCCACCACATGGAGAGCTCTCGGAGACGCAAAGTATCATTGTTACCTCAGACTCTGCAAGAAGGTTATTATTTTTCTTAACTTCAGCACATCAGTCCTGGCTCCATTAGTTCAGGCTGCATGTAGGTCTCTGTTATAAGTCCTGTTTTCAAACTGCCTCTAACTTTTGCCTGGATAAATCAATTTGCTTTTAAATTTGCATAATTTAAATGGATTAAAAAGTTCTATATATTTAAAGGCACCAAAATGCGCAGTCACTTTAAAAGACACCAGAGCCCCACCGGTATCTTTTTAAAGGCTTTGGAAAGTTAAAGGTTAGTGCGTTATGCGCTAGGTAATCAAAAATGTCAAGTGTTTTGAAGATATCCCATGACATGAAATTCAAGTCCATGTTTTCTCAGCACATCAAGCACGAGAGAACTCTACATTTCACAGATATAGACATCTTCCCACAAAGAACAGGCTTTTCTATCTTTTCTAAAGAAAGAGTTGAATACAGAATCATTATGAATTGTATTCCCAAAGCAGAAAGCCGAGCGGGATAAATCTGTCAGGCATTTGAATATATTGATTTTGATTTCTACAGCAATAAAAGGAGAACTTCTCCTTAGTGTGGCAGGAAATGCAAATGCCATTCTGGAACACAGCAAGAGAAGTGTCATATCGTAATACACGAGAGGTAATTGTTCCTCTACTCAGCACTAATGAAGTCTCACCTGGAAGACTGTGCCCAGTTTTGGGCACCATACTAAGAAAGATGTGAACAAACTGGAGAGAAGCCAGAGGAGAGAAACAAAACTGTGAGGATTAGAAAACAGGCTGTACAAGGCAAGGTTGAAAGAACTGGCCATGTGTAGTGCCAACATGGGACAGAACAATCTTCAAATATGTAAGAAGTTACACTGAGGACAATGGATCAATCATTTGCCGTGTCTAGTGAGGGCAGGACCAGACGTAATCTGCTTAATCTGCAGCAAGGGAGATTTAGATTACATATTAGGGAGACCTTTCTAATGTCAAGGATAGCTAGATACTGGAATGCATTGCTAAGGGAGGTTGTGGAATTCCCATCACCGAAGGCTAAGAATAGATTGGACAAATACTTGCTAAGGATGGTCTAGGCTGGGTATATTTAATCTTGCCTTGCTATGTATGCAGAGGAGGTAACACTGTGTACTCTAGGGATGTAAAAGGTTAACCAGTCATGTGATAAACATTAGCCTTCCTGGCAGGCTTTCCTGGTAACCAGTTAACCAGAATGCCAGACCTGGCCAGAGCAAGCCCTCCACCCGTGGCACAGTGGGGCTGGCCGGAGCAAGTCCCCTCCCCACGGTACAGCTGGGCTGGCTGGTCGGAGCAGGCCTCCCCATGTGTGGGACCCCAGCCCTTCACAGTTAACCAGTTAAATATACAGTTTAACCAGTTAACTTTTTCAATCAGTATTTACATCCCCGGTGTACTCCTGTATACACCTCTTGCTCACTACCGTAATAATCTTTGTACAAAACATGCCTTGTAGAGCATCGTTCGCTGATCACAATGGTCCTGCTGAAATGTGCGGCAACGCTGTATGTAAAGGTACGAGAGTCACTGGACAGTGCTCCCGAGACACACTGCATATCTGCAGAATGACCGGGCCAGTACCTCAGAGATGAAGAACAAGCTGAGGCCTCAGCCATTTGTAAGCAAGGTCAAGTGGGCCGTCACCTGTTAAGTGGCCACTCTTTGGCAGTAAAGAGGGTACGGACAGAAAATGGACATATTAGCAAAGAAACAGCCTGCGGTTCCTGCCACCACGGCCACCGTCTCCTGCGCCTCTGCCGGAGGTGCTTTGCGGAGAAGAGAAAGGACTAGAAGAAGGGCAGATGCTCCAAACGATCTCTCCCGTTCTCTGTCCATAGCATTTCGTGACACTCGAAGACTAAAGGAAGCAACACTGGAGCAGGGGAGGGATCCTGACTGGAGGGGAATTGCTGAGACACATGGTGAGAGAGCCTTTGCTTTGCACTTACTCTAGTGAGTTATGGTGAGGGATGAGATGCAGTTTACTTTTATTTCTCCTGTGGCTTATTCTGACTTTTATGCCTCGTTTCCTATATTCATTTAACATTTCTCTTTGAAGTTAACAGACTTATTTTATCCAAACCTGAATGTCTGATGTGTTTAGGAAAATACAATTTGGGACGCTAGGACTTGTGTGTATCGTTTTCTATTCATAGCGGAAGGGACTTGCTATGAGCTAGTATTGTCTAGGGGAGAGCTGGGCAGATCAAGACACATTTCTGGGGAAGGTCTGGGACTGGGAATTTGTTGGTGTCACTCTGCAGTGTCATTCAAGTCTGGCCAGCTGCAGCACGCTCACTGCAGGTAATTTACATGCTAGAGGCTGTGAAAGCACACTTGGAGTGGCGTATAAAGCAGCGCAAAAGGCACCCCCCACGTTGGAGAGCTGAGATCACACAGCTATTCATTAGCCCAGATCGTAAGATGGGCATGACACGGAGAACAGCACAGCTTGGCCAGAATGACTTCTTGAGATCTCTTCCAGCCTTAGTTACGGGCACTCTGACCCAGCAGCAAAACCCAAAGAATTACGGGGCATTGTTTATAGTTTCCACAGGAGCACCTTGTAACACAGGGAGCTGGGCATGTGGCATTGGAATGATTAACCCCCTCTCCACAAAATGACCTATATTAGGTTTTCATTGGAACCGGTTTATAACAAACCACGGCTATTATTTTCAAGTAAGGAGTCCTCTGTGACGCCGCCATGGAAAATAGATTTTTGTCACTCACCTTAGTAACAATAGTGACATGTCACTGAATTTCTCAAAGACTTTTTAAGCAGTCACGGATCAGAAGGAAAATCTACCTTGAAAATATTTCCAGTATTGAGGGATAGCAAGGTGTTTGTCATAAATGTCACATTCCTAATCTCAATATGGCAGACAAAAGCAATGGAGCTCGCGATCAGGAACACGAGCATTGCTTATGGGCAAAGGGCAGCAGAAATACTTGGCAGCACAAAACATTTCTGCTCTTCGTTTCTTTACAGCATCTCAAAACCGGCACCTTTCTCCACTCCTTCTGTCCGGTATCTGGGCCATCTCCTGCCTCCACTGCTACTCGGGCCTACCCCCCTCCAGGCCATACGAAACCATGCTGTTGCCACCCCGAATCTCACCTCTGCTAACCCCTCTGCTCCCTTCCCCACGCTGTCAGCATCAAGTCCACTCCCCATGCACGCCTCCAAGGCTCTGACCCACCCTGCTCCTTCCTACAGCTCAACTCTCACATCCCCTGTGCCCCCCAGCACAGACCGTCCTCCTGAGAGGGCCCACCCCTTTCTTCTTTGGACTCCCTCCTCCACTTCCTCATACAGCCGGGACCTCAGGTCACCTGCCTTTCTGCAAAGCCCATCAGGTCACCCTGTAAATAACGGGAATTAAAGAAGCCACCTGCTCCATTTGGAAATCAGACCGTCGCTTGGCTCTAGGGTTGCCAGGTGTCCAGTTTTGAACCGGACAGTCCAGTATTTGAGCTTTCTGTTCGGAAACAAATTGAGAAACTAGAACTGTGAAACTAGAACTGTCCGGTATTTTCTAACTAAGATGGAATGCAGATTGTGTGGAATGTCAAGTGTGTCCGGTATTTTTGTTGCAACCTTACCTGGCTCCCCAGAAAACACCCTGCTTTACCCCACATGTTCACTGGTTCACTCACCTGCTGCTCACATGAGGGGACTTCATGGTGATCTCAAACCACAAAGGCAGCAAACTGAGCAAGAGTTCTGCTGACAGCTGGTGAACATCCCCCTGACTGAGCCTCCCAAGCACTCATCTGGCTGGCAGTCCACAGAGACAGTGCTGCCAGCTGGTCAGGACACCTGGGATCTAACCCCAAATCACTTTCCACACTTTCCACTTTTGCAGTCTGGCCTGTTAACCAGCCCAGCACCAGCTGCAGTGGAACACAGGATAAGGGAGCGTTTGGGCAGGACGGGAAGATGTCCCAGCCCTCGGTGGAGGATGCTGCAGCCCTATCTTTGAGGCTCATGTTAGCAGAATATGCTGCAAGGAGCCATCCCGCAATGGGCCTGGAAGGAGGAGCTGGAAGAGCTAACTGGACTAACTACCCTTTTGCTCTGAGGCTATGTCTACACTATAAGGCCGTGTCCACACTCAGGGGTTCTTTCGAAAAAAGTACCCTTTTTTCGAAAGAACTTCCCCTGCATCCAGACTCAAGCCGCGTTCTTTCGAAATTATTTCGAAAGAACGCGGCTTTTCTTTCGATGGCGGTAAACCTCGTTTCACGAGGAAGAACGCCTTCCTTCGAAAGTTCCTCTTTCGAAGGAAGGCGTTCTTCAATGTAAAGAGGCCGTCTTCGAAAGAGAGCATCCAGACTCGCTGGGTGCTCTCTTTCGAAAAAGCGGATTTCCTCTATCGAAAGATCCGCCTGCAGTCTAGACGCGATCTTTCGAAAGAGCCTCTTTCGAAAGAAGCCTGCAGTCTAGACACAGCCTAAGGGTATGCGAATGACGGACTCATTAACATGAGTCACAATGTCATTAGCATATTTTCAGCCGGTGCTTTTTGCACAAGGATTTTTTGCCAAAAAGAAGCAGTGTAGCCACTTCCGTTTTGCGCCAAAAACCGCTTTTGCGCAAGATCCTTATGCCTCTCCAGGTTTTCTGCGCTAAACGGAAGCAGCTACATGGCTTCTTTTTGCGCAAAAACCCCTTGCGCAAAAAGCATCGGCAGAAAATAGGCTAATGACATTGCGACTCGTGCTAATGAGTCCCTCATTAGCATATTCTCTGCCGCAAAAACTTGTAGTGTAGACAGAGTCTGATTGTGTCTTACTAAGTACTTAAGGCAGCGGTTAGCGCCATGAGTTTACTCACTCTGAGCTAGACAACAGTAGCAAAGAGCTCCCAGCCTGGCCTAGGCCCGGGAGACTGCAGTGAAAAGGTTACTGTCTCCACCTAAGTGAGCAGACCCCTGCATTACTCTTGCCTCTGCAGTGGAATGAGGGCTCTGTTTTAAGGCCAACTTCTTCTGCTTGTGGGACGTTCCCAAGAGAGTCACAGCGCTGTTCCCCGACAGGACACACTGCGCCCATATCTGCTAGCGACACCGCACAGGGAGCCCGCGAGAGCACAGGATTCTGGGTTGTGATGACAGGGTTCAGCCGTGGAGGTTTATCGCTTTCCGTACAGCCACGGCCAAAGCGCCACTACAAAAAGGGGCGCTAGTAAGCCCCCGCTGGGTTGAATCATGGCCAGTAAGATACCAGAGGAGAGGCAGCTGTTGATTAAGACAGAAGATGGATTCAAGTCCGTGAGCAGGTGAGCTGGCGCATTGTGAACAAGACAGATTAGCTCTGGCGCGTTTGAAAAGGACTCCAGGCCCTACCAGTCAATCAAAGGAGCACAAGGGAAGCATTACATCAGAGCAATGAATCGGCTTCAGGGAGGGGGCTAGCAGCTTCGCAGATCTGATTAACTCTTTCTTGACACATCTGCCCCACGGATGCACAAGGAATTCATCCCCCTGGACGGTCCACAGGCTCAAGAAGAGAAGAAACGCTCTCTTGGCCCTTGGGATCATCTACGGCTCCGGGGTCAAGGGACCACACCCCGCTGCTTTATGTTCAACCCCGAGAGAATAAGAGGAGTTAAAAACAAGGCTAATTATTGCAGTTGGCCATCTTGAGGCGATTAGGACGTGAGGGCTCTCCTACAATCGCCATCGAGACACAGAGAAAGACAGACATCACCTCCTCAATGACACCCACTAATCATCATCTGCTGTGCTGGACACACCCCCTCCCCCAGCAAATTGTCAGAAGGCTGCACTGAGGACAGCACATTCCAGGTAGCTCCCTTTACTCGGGGCTGGGGAACCTTTTGTGGGCCGGGGGCCGCTGCCCCACAGAAGGATCAGTCGGGGGCCGCACACAAATGAGAAGCAAAACAAACCCCCAAACCCTGCCATGGCCCCGACTGAGAAGGAGAAAGACCCTCCCCACATTCCCCTCCCACACCAGAGCCAGGGGGCCCAAGCTAGTGGATTTTGGGTGCTCCAGTCCCAGGGAGGGACAGTGGGGGAGGAGCTGAAGTCCCAGCGGGTTCCCCAGTGCTGGGAGGGGCTGGATCCAGGCAAGCTGGGAGCCACATCCGGCCCCTGGGCCTTAGGTTCCCCACCCTGCTTTACATTCATTCCAAGGAGCCTGCTGCAGAGCCTGGGGCAGCCTGAGCCCTTCCAAGGATGTCAGCCTGCCAACAGGCGGCTCAGGCACATGGTTCTCACAGCACACAGCTTGAAGTGCAGGGCCAGGGGCCTGAGCACACAGTGCCCGGGTGCCGATCCAGGGGTGCACGGGGGCATTTCACAGCACACCCTGCCGAAAGGCAGGCACAGAGCGGCACTTTCAAATTCGCAACACACGGCCCTCTGCCCGCCACAAGGCCCCTCCTCCCAGAAAAGCCCAGCAGCGGGGCTCCGGCAGCCCCAGGGAAAGCTAAAAAGCCTCCGCGATGGATAGGGCCCTGCCAACCTCACGGTCCATTTTGGTCAATGCGTTGTCATAGGATTTTAAACGTCATAAATACCCTGATTTCAGCTACTCCGCGCCTTTCAAAGGGGCAGCAGCGGAGCCCGGGGTCAACGGGGGGCGCCCCAGCCACTCTGAAGTACCCTTCCCCCCTTTGCTGGCTCTCTCTCATAAAGGGGGGAGGGGGAATCGACTAGTCGACAGACTATCCGCTAAGTAAATGCTTATCGAAGAGTCGACTAGTCTTTAACATCCCTGGTTCGCACAGCTGGGCCCTCAGTCAGCAGCTGCCACTCTCCAGTCACCCAGCTCGGGAGGTAGCGCAGAAGTGAGGGTGGCAATAGTGTGACCCCCCCCTGCAAGTTCCTTATGGGTCAGGCCCCCAGTTAGAAACACGCTGGTCTCCCCCATGGAATCTGCCTGGGTAAAAGCACACCGAAGACCAGATTTCATAGTCCTTCACACATTTAATGGCCAGGAATTTGGTAAGGCCCTAGCGATGTACTTTCACCTCACGTCCCTTCACTAGCCTCCCTCATCTCTCAACTCTGCGCTGGCCCGCCCCACATGCCCTCCCTCTCACAACTCTGGAAACCATGACCAGGGTTCCTCCCTCTCCACAGATTCTCTTCAAACACCTCTTCCCCAAGACCTGGAACCCCAGTCCTTCCCTCGTCTGCCGTGGGGCACGTGCCCGGACGCGCACACGGGGGTGAGCACACAACGGGTAAGGAAATGACAAAGGCGGAAGGAGAGTGAATAAAAATATGAAGACAACCACCAAGATACATCAACCGTGGCAGCAGGAGAACAGCCTCATTGGCGCAACGTGTCCCTCTGTCCCCCGTCCCAAGCCTGCCGTGTGTCCGCACACGTCCTACCTCTTCATCCGCCCTGCAGCTCTTTGGGGCAAGAACCTGGTCTCATCTCTGTGCAGTGCCAAAGACGTTTACAGCGCTAAGGCAGAGCCGCCTCATGCTCCCCCAGTTTCTATATTCAATGGCTTTAGCCCCCGCACTGCTCCTGTGCTTTGGTTTGGCTCGGCTCCATTCACGTGTTTCAAGCTGTGCCCTGCAGTAACGGCTCAAGAACGTTTTATGAATGGAGGCTGCCTGGGATTTGCCAGCGGCTGAATATAAGAAGGTGGATTCTGAGGCTGACTGATTATGGGGGCAGCTTGGATGAAAGCGAGGCAGCAAACGGGTGGCTCTCCGGCACGCTGGCGAGCTAAGCTGCAGCGCCGGAGGGAATTCTGCAAGCCAGGCACAGCAGCAACACGGGCCCCTCGAGCTGGGGCAGGATTTAGCCTGTCACCCTTTCTCTAGCCCACACTGCTCCAGGTCGCTCAGTGGCTGCGAGCGCTGGAAGGGCAAAGGGGGCTTCGGAGAGATCCTCTGATCTCCCCCAAACACTCAAACCCCCTTTCTCTGGCCGAGCCCCCACTGCCCATGGATCCCCACCTGAGGGCCGGGCAGAAGGGTTGTAAGAGTGTGGCATGGAGCACCCTCTCCTTGCCAGGGATCAAACTCACTGCCTCCGAGCGGGCACGGTGGGGCCAGGCTGTGCCCAAGCGCAATGGCCATTTTGTGTCATGATTCCGTGGGTTTGGCTCTCCCTCCTTTCTTCCCAGCTGCGCTCTAGACCACGGCTCTCTCCCTGGGCTTGTAGAGCCCATGTACTTCCTCAGCATCTCTCCCGAGATGGGCAGCTACAGTTTGGGGGAGCCCAAGCAGAGACATCTGAACTCCAGGAGAGGGGCTTGATTTTCAGAAAGCTGCCCTTGAAAGTCAGGCCCCTTGACAGGCACCCAAAAGTCACGAGGCATGGCTGAAAGTCTTAGCCACAACTTTCACCCTCGGGCACAGAAGCCAAGGCCTGCACAGCTGGGCTTTCGCGGAGGGCTGGCCATGCACTCCAAAGCAGCTCCCGCTATTACGACAGGCGCATTTCCCTCTCGGCTGCTCACGAAGGCCCACAGGAAAAGGACATCTCTGCTTGGTTCCTCCCCCAAACAATCCAGTTTTAGCTAATTAAACAGACAGGGGTCTTGCAGCTGATAATTAGCTCCCCATCTGGCACAGCCGGGGGTGTGAGGGGGGAGGGAAGGGTGATCTGGGGGTTACCGCCAATAAAGCTGAGCGGGGGAAGAGACACAAGCCTCTCTCCAGCAAACCATGTGCTTAGGCAACCGCCCATGTGCGCTAGCCACGGTGAAATGTCATCTTGTACATACTTGGTTGCTGGACAAGGCCCCACGTGAGAGGGAGAGAAAGCCCGGGCAGCTGTTGCAAGATGCGCTGCCGGCCGGCATGCAGACGGCAGACAAGGCCCTGCTAGCAGCGAGGCTGCACAGACCTTCTGACTTGGGGGGAGGGGGCACTCGCCCACTTGCACATGCAGTTGCTGTCACTGAGAGATCCTACATTTTCTCTCCTAATTTACTGCAGTTTGTATCCAGCGTGATAATCCAGCTGGCAGAGGGTCAGGTTTGATCAGCATCAAATCTCTGGCCTGTTTACAGAAATAGCTGCTCACAAAGCAAATCACCCAGCCTCAGTTACCTCTCCAGCCTGGCTTGGCTTTGCTCAGTCCCTCGCCTGGATGCCCACTGAGGGAGTAGCCCACTGCGACCTGCGAGCTAAAGGAGTGGCCACACGATCGAATGGGCTAAGCACAGGCTTGCGAGCCAAACGCTGAATTAGAACGTGAGCAAATCACTTCCCCTATTAGTTTCTTCACCTGTAAAATGGGCACACAAGGTACTCAGCAAGGCTGGCCACCCCCTCACCCCCCAGACTGCACACACAGCAGGTCGCTGGGGCTATGCAAGAACATTAAGACCATTCAATGCTATAGGGTTATGATTGAAAAAAGCCATTGCCAATTGTGTTGGGAAGTCTGAGCTCTCACTTTTTCATCCCATGGGCCAAATGGGGATTGCCCGTGACCAGGCCAGAGAGTGCATGGGCTCTTGTGAGCGAGCAGAGCACACGTTTAAAGGAGAGGTTTTAGAGCTGGCTGAAAGTTACAAACTCAGCCTCTGCAAGCTTCTGACCCGGCTCTCCGCACCGCATCAGCCCAGCCAACAGCCATCAACTAGCACAAGCAAGACCCTCTAGCGTCTAACTCTTGGGCACGTCAGGATGGATGAGTCACGAGCCAGGCACCGTGCTGGTCTCAGGATGGCTTCATGCAGGGGGCGCCAGCCCATCTGAAACAGGCCAACTGATGGCAGAGCACCTGAGGCTGCTTAGCACTGTGACCAGCATTGTCTGTTTCCATGGTCGGTACCACAGGTAAGGGAAGGTGCAGCTTTCCCAAAACTACCCACACGTCAGACCACCTAAGGCTGGGCCATCGCCGGGGAAGGCAAGGGCCACGGCAAGGCAGCTCGGCTTCCCTGGCCCCTGGGGAGGGATGGGGCCGCGGCAAGGCAGCCCGGCTCCCCCAGCCTCCGAGCCGAAGTCACAGCAAGCAGCCCTGGCTTTCCACATGGCCAGGAAGAATCAGGCTGGAGTGTGCAGGGCCCTGGGCGGAAGGCTGGGGTGGTAGCTGGGGCTTGCCGTCCCCAGCTGGGCTTTCACCCGCCAGCCATGTCTGTTTCCTTGGGCGTCTCCCGTGGTCTCAGGTCTTCTGCTTAGCTTGTTTGCAGGGTGCAGCCATGTCGGCCCCAGGACATTAGAGAGGCAAGTGGGTGAGAAACAGCTTTTGTGGCCCCTACTGCTGTTGGGGAGAGAGACGAGCTTTGCCGCTCACACAGGCCTGGAGAAGGGCGCCATGTGTGCTTCAAAGCGCGTCTCTCCCCAGCAGAAGCTGGCCAATAAGAGATTACCACACCCACCTGGTCGCTCTGCCCCAGTCCGAGGCTGGGGCTGGCATTGTCTGCCTATTCTGAGTCCGTACAGGGCCTGGCACAGGGTGCTGGTACGTGGCTGAGGTTCCCAGGGGCTGCCACACTACAAATCACAGAGAAGACGATATCGTTGTCATCCGTGCTTTTAGCAAAGCACCGTGTAGCTAGGGTGCTACTGGCCTCGCTTGAAATCTGAAGCTTTCCAAAGCTGGGAAAGGTGGCGGGAATCCCAACCCCAGCTCTGTACACGTTACAGAATAAATGTGGCGGAAATATCACGGCGACCCTTCCACACGGTCCCGGAGACTCAAATGCCCAAACCTGGGAAGGCTGGAAAGGCATGTGCTCCGTTACTCAGGGGTGTTCCTCCAGTGGGGCGGGCAGCGTTTTAAGGCTCTGAAATTAACTGGCGCACCGAGGGAGTGTTCAGAGTCAACAGGGTTCTAACTGCGAGTCAGAAATACAAACCGACGTGACTGCAAGCGGTGCATGAACCTCTCCTTCATTTCTGGAGCTACAGCTGTCCCATTAGGCGCTCACACACTGTGAGTGTGAATCAAGGCTTGAAGGAACCCAGAACAGGCCGGACCTCGAAGCTCATAGCCAAGCCGGAAATCTGACACCCACTAACCAACAGAGTTCGCAGCCTTCGGAGCTGCATTCCTGGGAGCATGGTGCCCTGGAGAACTGCTTCCCTGACCCTCAGACGGCCCATCAGCGCTCAACCCCACCTTTCTGGGAAGTGCCGTGTGGGACTGGAATCAGGCCTGCTGCTTGTGCCATCTGGTCCATGCGGCCGTGGGCAGAGGCCTTGGCTCTGGGAGGAGATAGAAAGACTCCATCTGAGGAAACACAATACTCGCTTCTGGGCCACTCTGGCCTGTGCCCTACCCAAGGAAGAGAAAACCCTCCCGCTCCCAATTTGGAGAGGCAGCTCTAGAGAACAGACGGACTGACCCGTCCTTGGGAGGGGAAGTGCTGCATAAGCCATTGCTCAGAACACCTTGAACGTTCGCTGAGTGCACGCCCCACATGCAATCACCGCTTAGAGCAAGGCAGCTTGTAGTGGAAGTCCATGGCTTAGCTGAGTGCAGGTAGTCTTCCACAGTCTCTGCCCAACCAGGACGTCATCGATGCTACAGCTGTAGCGAACTAGCCAGACCTCCCTCAGGTCTGTGCGAAGGAATTTCGGGGGGGGAGGGGGGGGAATGTGCTTTTTTGGTAACCACAAGAGTGTGAATGTGCCCCCCCCCCTCCAGCTCCCCAAGCAAGGGGCGAAATCAGCCCCAGCCTTCCCCTGGCTGGCCAGAGCATGCTTACATAGGGGACCATACGGGGTGCTTTCGCACCCTTCGCACTCCCCTCCCCGGTGTACAGGCCTGGCCTAACTCCATTTCCTAATTCAATGCTTTATGTCTGGAAGATAAAAATGCAAGGGTCCTGAAAACTGTGGTTGAACGACGAGGAATCCTGTGGCACCTCAGAAACTAACCAAAATGTATAGACTCATGAGCTTTCGTGGGCAAAACCCACTTCCTTAGATGAACTGAAGTGGAAATAATGGAACCCAGGAGAGCTCTGTGTGTTCTGCTCAGAAGTGCTGGCCACTGACTCTTGCCACGGGGTGGGTGCATCTGGAGCTATGATTGACATTACGCCTGGTTATAGTCCCTCCCCCCCGGGGAAGTCTCCAACTTCTCCGCCTTTGGAGAGCAAGGAGGCCTGGTGGCAGAAGATCTGTGCCCGGTGAAACAGGCAACCCAAACACACACACCCCTCCAGCCCCAGACAAAACCCTTTTAGTACCTACCAAAAGCTGAGAAAGCCAAAAACCAAAACCCCTCTGGCCCCAATTTGGACACCCCCTGCCAAGGCCACTCTTCTACAGGAACCTGGCAAGCCGCAGGCTCAATGAGAAGGCCACCGTGGCAACTGACAAAGCTCCAGGCTGCCAAGATCTGCTCAGATTCCGGAGATGGGTTCTCATTTTCCTTTTGCCCTGAGCATCCTGCTGGCTTCACAGAGCCTTGTGAGCAGCAAGCAGACAAGAGGAAGGATGGGGATTTCTCCCGTTTCTAGTACTCTCTAGTTTTTCCAGGAATGAGCGAGCAAAGCAAATACTGATCATCTGTTATCCAAAATCCCAATGTAAGCAGTTGAGCACATTTCAAAAGACAAGATTACAGCACAGAAGACATTTCAACAGATCGGCAGCCTTCTGTCTGAAGTGCAATTTTTATAATCTCCGCAATGCACACCGAACAATCGCTCCCATAAATGACTGTTTGCTACAGTCTTATCCAGCCCGTGCTCAGCAGAGAAGATGGCTAAAGAAATCAAACCCACGGGAGGGGCCGTAGGGTCTGAAGGCTTAAGAACAAGGAAACGCCTGCATTCGGTTCCCAGCCCAATCACCAAACTGCCTCCAGCCCAGAGGTCCACATGCCCTGCTCTAAGCATTACGTTTACAAGGCTAGTGCCTAGGGCCCAACCCAGACCAAGCCCCGCTGTGGAGGCCCTGTACAAACACTGCAGTAACAGTTCCTTTTCCAAAGAGCTTCCAGTCTAAACAACCAGGAGATGTTATCACCCTGGCATTAGGGAGCCAAAGTTTACAACATCAGATCAAAAGGCACAAAGAGATAAGGTGAGCAAAACCTCCTGCCACAGGAAGTTGCTTTCCCCCGCCCCCCCCGCACAGTGACTCAAAGAGCCCCCCCAGCTCCCCACACAATGTGACAGTGTTTACAGTTCAGCCAGCCAAAGGTAGATACATTGCAGCTACCTGTAGTGGAGCAGTTGACCTTCCGCATTGTAATCCCGATAGATTTCGTATTCTTTCTCAAACACTCCGGGAGGTGAAGAACTGCAACACAGGAACGGGGAAGAAGGAAGTTACAAGGACAGCAAGTCACATCAACTTTTTAGTTTGCGGGTGTCGGGGATGTACCCTCACCCACATTCATAGACGCTGGTCTCCAATCCCCACCGCCCAGGGACCACCCTCCCAATTCCTTCCTCTCTAGGGCTCTGTCCTGCCATTCAGCCACTCACGAACTGTGGCAGATTTCTGCTCCCAGGAATTGCTCTCGGCTGACTTTCCCTCCAAACCCCGACTCCACTACATGGAGGAGAGAGAGAGAGAGAGAGAGAGAGTGAGTGAGAGAGAGTGTCTGCGCATCCAGGTAGGACTCTGGCTGATGGGAACTCCTCCTGTGGTACGAGTGAGCACTGCCACATTTGCCAGGCTGCTTTCTCTTCTCTAACTTAAGCACAAGGCCAGGGTTTGCTTGTGCCAGGACAATGGACTGTGCCTGGAATCCAACTGCTTCTCATCAAATGGAAAGGGAGGGGTAGTTCCACTCCACAATGGCCACAGGGGCAGCCAGCATGCGGGGCAGTTATACCACAGAATGACCACAGGGGGCAGCAAGTGCCCCAGCCCCACGGAGCAGCCACCAGCAAGGCAGTGCAGCTCCCACCACCCCAGAGAGCACCTAATGGCCAGGCTGCACAGCCCCCACTGTCCCTGCCCCAGGGAGCAGCTGCCAGCCACTCCCATGCACTGTCTGGAGCCCCTGCCCTGACCCCTGCACCCTCCCCCGAGCCCTCCACACCTCCCGACCCCTGCCCTGACCCCTGCACCCTCCCCCAAACCCTCCACACCTCCCGACCCCTGCCCTGACCCCTGCACCCTCCCCCGAGCCCTCCACACCTCCCGACCCCTGCCCTGACCCCTGCACCCTCCCCCGAGCCCTCCACACCTCCCGACCCCTGCCCTGACCCCTGCACCCTCCCCACCTCCCGACCCCTGCCCTGACCCCTGCACCCTCCCCCGAGCCCTCCACACCTCCCGACCCCTGCCCTGACCCCTGTACCCTCCCCCGAGCTCTCCACACCTCCCGACCCCTGCCCTGACCCCTGCACCCTCCCCCAACCCTCCACACCTCCCGACCCCTGCCCTGACCCCTGCACCCTCCCCCGAGCCCTCCACACCTCCCGACCCCTGCCCTGACCCCTGCACCCTCCCCCGAGCCCTCCACACCTCCCGACCCCTGCCCTGACCCCTGCACCCTCCCCCGAGCCCTCCACACCTCCCGACCCCTGCCCTGACCCCTGTACCCTCCCCCGAGCTCTCCACACCTCCCGACCCCTGCCCTGACCCCTGCACCCTCCCCCGAGCCCTCCACACCTCCCGACCCCTGCCCTGACCCCTGTACCCTCCCCCGAGCTCTCCACACCTCCCGACCCCTGCCCTGACCCCTGCACCCTCCACACCTCCCGACCCCTGCCCTGACCCCTGCACCCTCCACACCTCCCGACCCCTGCCCTGACCCCTGCACCCTCCACACCTCCCGACCCCTGCCCTGACCCCTGTACCCTCCCCCGAGCTCTCCACACCTCCCGACCCCTGCCCTGACCCCTGCACCCTCCACACCTCCCAACCCCTGCCCTGACCCCTGCACCCTCCCCCGAACCCTCCACACCTCCCGACCCCTGCCCTGACCCCTGCACCCTCCACACCTCCCAACCCCTGCCCTGACCCCTGCACCCTCCCCCGAACCCTCCACACCTCCCGACCCCTGCCCTGACCCCTGCACCCTCCCCCGAACCCTCCACACCTCCCGACCCCTGCCCTGACCCCTGCACCCTCCCCCGAGCCCTCCACACCTCCCGACCCCTGCCCTGACCCCTGCACCCTCCCCACCTCCCGACCCCTGCCCTGACCCCTGCACCCTCCCCCGAGCCCTCCACACCTCCCGACCCCTGCCCTGACCCTTGCACCCTCCCCCGAACCCTCCACACCTCCCGACCCCTGCCCTGACCCCTGCACCCTCCCCCGAGCCCTCCACACCTCCCGACCCCTGCCCTGACCCCTGCACCCTCCCCCGAGCCCTCCACACCTCCCGACCCCTGCCCTGACCCCTGCACCCTCCCCCGAGCCCTCCACACCTCCCGACCCCTGCCCTGACCCCTGTACCCTCCCCCGAGCTCTCCACACCTCCCGACCCCTGCCCTGACCCCTGCACCCTCCCCCGAGCCCTCCACACCTCCCGACCCCTGCCCTGACCCCTGTACCCTCCCCCGAGCTCTCCACACCTCCCGACCCCTGCCCTGACCCCTGCACCCTCCACACCTCCCGACCCCTGCCCTGACCCCTGCACCCTCCACACCTCCCGACCCCTGCCCTGACCCCTGCACCCTCCACACCTCCCGACCCCTGCCCTGACCCCTGTACCCTCCCCCGAGCTCTCCACACCTCCCGACCCCTGCCCTGACCCCTGCACCCTCCACACCTCCCAACCCCTGCCCTGACCCCTGCACCCTCCACACTT
Source organism: Pelodiscus sinensis (assembly GCF_052426305.1). Lineage (NCBI taxonomy): Eukaryota > Metazoa > Chordata > Testudines > Trionychidae > Pelodiscus > Pelodiscus sinensis. The sequence continues at coordinate 3,657,778 of NC_143053.1, forward strand.
CCCGACCCCTGCCCTGACCCCTGCACCCTCCACACCTCCCGACCCCTGCCCTGACCCCTGCACCCTCCCCCGAGCCCTCCACACCTCCCGACCCCTGCCCTGACCCCTGTACCCTCCCCCGAGCTCTCCACACCTCCCGACCCCTGCCCTGACCCCTGCACCCTCCACACCTCCCAACCCCTGCCCTGACCCCTGCACTCTCCACACCTCCTGACCCCTGCCCTGACCCCTGCACCCTCCACACCTCCCGACCCCTGCCCTGACCCCTGCACCCTCCACACTTCCCGACCCCTGCCCTGACCCCTGCACCCTCCACACCTCCCGACCCCTGCCCTGACCCCTGCACCCTCCACACCTCCTGACCCCTGCCCTGACTCCTGCACCCTCCCCCGAGCCCTCCATACATCCCAACCTTCTGCCCTGATTCCTGCACTGCCCACTCCCTGCCCTGAGCCCCTCCTCACCCCCAACCCTGACTTCTGGACTCCTCACACTCCCAGCCACCTGCCCTGAGCCCCCCACATCCGCAAGTCCCTGCCCTAACTCCCGCACCCCTCACGTATCCAGCCCCTTGCTCTGAAGGACGTGAGCAGCGCTGGGTAAATCTTCTCGTAGATCCCTTCCCCCCATACACTAACTGAGGGGTGGGCAATACACCTCTCACGGGACACATTCGGCCCGCCAAGCCACTGGCCCCGGCCCACGGACGCCCCTCTCGGGACCCTTGAAACACGGGGCTGCTCCCTTTGACTCTACTCCAGAGGGAGGGGGAAGCGTCAAGTGATCTCCCCGCCCCCACCCAATCCTCTGCTCCTATTGGCCAGAAACAGCCAGCCAATGGGAGCTGAGAGATTGGCCTGAGAGATGAGGGTGGCGCAAGCCTCTCCCCGCTCCCAGAGTGGGGAGCCACGTGAAGGGAGCAGGCGCATTTCAATGCTCTGGGGCTACAGCAGGCAGGGAGCCCAGCTGCCCTGAGGGTGCTGCAGGCCAGGAGATGCTTCGGTAAGTGCCGCCCAGCCAGAGCCTGCCTCTGGCACCCCAGCCCCTCCCACACCCCCAGGTCACCTTCCAAACCCTCTGCACCCCACCTGCCCCAGGTCACAACTCCCTCCCAGACCCTGCACCCCCTCCTCCACCCCTCCTCCAGACCAGAATCCTCTTCTGCACCCCCACTCCCTCCCAGACCCTACCCCTCCATCCCCTGACCTAGGTCACAGCCCCCTCCTTCACCTAAACTCCTTCCCAGACCTCACACCGTCTCCTGAGCTCCACTCCTTATCCTGTGCAACCTTCTGCACCCAACCTCCATCCGAGACCCCACACCTCCTCCACGGAAACGTGCGGCCCTTGATGTGCAAGGAGGAAAGAACCCAGCTAGATTCTTAGATGCAGGAGGGAGTTCACAGGAGCTGGCAGTTAGAAAACACGATCACGCCACACTGGGTAGACTGGATCTGGACTCGTTGAGAGAACAACCCTGGCGCCTCGTAATGCCAGTTGAAGTGTTGCTTTGCAGACTCTCTCCCACACACAATGTTAGGAAAATGTTACACAAGGTCAAATGTCAGTCGTCCCTGGACAATCTTAAGTCTTCTACTTGATTGTCTTTTGACTGAACACAAAGCAGAGATGCCATGTCTCTTTACACTTTGCTCCATGCAGGCCCTTGATTTCAACCACTAGCTGTCTTCATCTAATGGAAGCATTGCCATTTTTATATACACGTGCACATGTGACTCAGCATGAACGAGCTACACCTCCAGCTTTGCTTAACATGCATCTTTAATGCCACAGAGAAGTAGGGGGGACTCTCTTCCCTTTAACAACCCTCTATAATGGGCTACATAAATCATCAGGCTTATTTATAGAATGCCTAGCAATTCCTCCACACCGAACAAAAGGTTGGACATTTATTTTGTTACATCTTTATACAACAAAGCACGAAGCTAGAGAAACTATTTCTTCCTGATCAATTCTCTAAAAGACATGCCGTGAAAACACACACACACTTACTTGGATGCTGGTTTCATAAAGGAGAAAAAAAAAGCTCTCTCCTTAATAGGCTAGAACTCAAATTTTATTCAGGGAAGTGGCAATAAAATTAAGCTCCTGTCAAAGCTAATTTTAATGAGGCTTCTGAGCCTTAAAATTATGACTTGCCGAAGCGCTGTGTTGAATCAGTTAGTCCCTTTTCTCTCCCTGCCTCACTCTCTCGGTATCCAGCATATTCGGCAGTCCTTGCAGACATCTGTTCCCATGTTCAGTCCTGAATCCAAATCCAAACACTACGGTTACTCCTCCAGATGAGTTGCAATCTCCTTTCACACAATCTACTGAGTCTTGGCTCAAGCAGCTTCAGAAGGCCAGGACATAACTCAGGACTGGCCTGCATGACAAGGACAGGTCAATATAATCTGCAATTTGACTAACGTTAAGCGAAACTCAAATTGATGTAGCTTAGATCTATTTTCTGCAGGGTCCGTACTGTGAGGGGACAACAGAAAAAAACTCTCCTGTTGACACTTCTTACTCTTCTCATTCTGCTGGAGCACCAGAGACAACAGGAGAGTGATCAGTGGTTGATTTAGTAGGGGTTTACTAGACTTGCTAAATCGACCACCGGTGGATCAATTGCTGCAGGGTGAATCCAGCCCATAATGGAGACAAACCCTTCGAAAACAGTCTAGCTCTGGGCTATAGTCTGAGTCAATTTAAGTCAATCGGACACTTTCTACTGGCTTCAGTGGCCACTGGAATAGGCTCTCATGGAAGAAGGTCTTCAAGCACGTTTTAAAAGCTTGGATTAGAAGCAACAGGCTGAGCAAGTGGACTGGGATGAAGTTCCTCTGTTATACCAAACATTTGTAACTGCTGGCACTCAAGCACCCTTCTGCAACAACGTGCCTGAGGGGGAGGGAATTTACTTTGTTCTCCCCTACCTGAATCACAGGTGGGATCGTTACCAAGGAAGGAGTTGAGCCTAATAACCCATGTCTTGCAGACTCAGCTGGGAATATGATGTCTTAAAGACACGAGGAGTCATTCTTCCGCTCTACTCTGTGCTGATTAGGCCTCAGCTTGAGTTTTCTGTCCAGTTCTGGGCACCACATTTCAAGAAAGGTGCAGAGAAATTGGATAGGGTCCAGAGAAGAGCAACAAGAATGATTAAAGGTCTAGAGAACATGAGCTATGAGGGAAGGCTGAAAGAATTGGGCTTGTTTAGTTTGGAAAGGAGAAGACTGAAAGGGAACATGAGAGCAGTTTTCAAGTATCTAAAAAGGCGTCACAAGAAGGAAGGAGAAAACTTGTTCTCCTTGGTCTCTGAGGATAGGACAAGAAGCAATGGGCTTAAACTGCAGCAAGGGAGGTTTAGGTTAGACGTTAGGAAAAACTTCCTACCTGTCAGGGTGGTGAAACACTGGAATAAATTGCCTACAGGGGTTGTGGAATTTCCCTCTCTGGAGATTTTAAGAGAAGGGTGGACAGACATCTGTCAGGGATCTAGATGATGCTTGGTCCTGCTGTGAGGACAGGGGACTAGACTTGATGACCTCATGGAGGTCCCTGACAGTTCTAGGCTGTGTCTACATTGGCAAGATTTTGCACAAAAGCAGGTGCTTTTGCGCAAAATCTTCCCACCTGTCTACACTGGCCGTATTTGCACAAGAACACTGACGTTGTAATGTACAAAATCAGTGCTTCTTGCGCAAATACTCTGATGCTCCTGCTCAGGGATAAGCCCTCTTGCACAAGTATTCTTGCGCAAGAGGCCAGTGTAGACAAGTAACATCAATTTCTTGTGCAAGAAAGTCCGATGGCTAAAATGGCCATAGGAGCTTTCTTGCACAAGAGATCATCTACACTGGCACGGATGCTTTTGCGCAAAAGCAAATCTTTTGCGCAAAGGCACATGCCAGTGTAGATGCTCTCTTGTGCAAATACTTTTAATAGAAAAACTTTTCCTTTAGAAGTATTTGCGCAAAATCCTGCCAGTGTAGACGCAGCCCTAGTGTTCTAGGATTCTACCATAAAAGCAGAATTACTGTACTGGAGCCTCTGTCTTGAGCAGCCGGAAGAACCTTCCCATGTTCTGATTAAAAACCTCCCCAGAGCTTCTGGGAGGCTTTGAGTCCATGAGATTCAGATGATGCAAGTCAGCAGCGACTGCAACACCCGGCTCAGCTATATTTGATTTCTTCTATTTCATGTCACCCTTGCTATGGCTCTTTTTTTTTTTTTTTTTGGAGGGGGGGGGGATTATACATTTGAAGAACTGACACGAAAGCCACCTCTTTCACCAAGATTGCACAACATAGCCCTCAACCTTTGGGTGCCTGCAAAATTTGAGCACACTCAAGAGTTGCTGGGATTCCTGTCCAAAGTACTGATTTTGGGATTTCAGTGTAAGCAGCAGATGAAGCAGCGTTTAATATGTTCCGCCCTAAAATATGCACATGTTCACTTGGCAGATGTTAGTGCCTTGGAGGGCTTCAAAGAAAGTGGCGCGAGATGCCAGCTCAAGAGCAATTAGAAGAGAATGACTCAATGCTCAGGCTTGCATACGCGCGAGCTCTCAGTGACCCCAAGCCGTACACCGTGTGTGCTGCTGCACGGCCACAAGATGACATGCCTGGAAGCAAGCTCTTGGAGTAGCTAACAATCCCTATTCCCATCCTAAGCCCTGCAACAAGATCTTGGTGGAGAGAGCACGTCAGGAGAAATAAGATGTTTTCCCCTGGTCCTTGCTCCCTGCTACTGCCCACGGTGTGCCCAGAACTGCTCTTCATTCAGCCGCTGGTGAATCGCAGTTGGATTGTAAGCAACCCCTCCTAGTGACACACCGGACTAGACATGAGATTGATGGCGACTGTCTTGTCCCTCACTTGCAAGTTACAAGTTTCAAGACCATGAGAAATATGGTAGCATGTCACGCCTGACAGACATTCGGTATCGATTTATTTCATAGCAGATCAAAATTCACCACTCCATCACTGCTGCTAAGAATGCACTACTCATCATCGTTAGGGTGGGTTTTGAAGGTTCTGACTCCGCAAAACAAAATCCCTTGATGAGGCACAACATTGAGTAATTGACAAGACTGAGGAGAGGGGAAAAGCCACTGTATTGGACAGGAATCTGGAAAAATAAGCCATCACTCAAGTTAGAAGGTCTGTTTTATAGCATCAGCAGGAAGCTATTAGCAAACTTTCAAAGGAAACTAGGCTGCCCTTTTGTGACAGGCCTACATGAGTCAGATCATCGGCAAGTCGTTGTGTGTTTCTTTTCAAGGGAGAAGATGGGATACTAGATAACTCCTGCATCTAGCAAGATGCACTGGCTGGAAGCTGAAGCAAATTGAAAACATGGACACTTTTCACAGCAAGGGTAGTTAACCTCTACAGCACATAACCTTGGACTATGGCAGATTCTCTATATCTTGCGGGTTTTAAAGTAGGGGTAGGGAACCGTTTTTAGGTTGGAGGCCACTGGCCTTCAAAAAATCAGTTGGAGCCACACACAAGTGAGCAAAAAACCAAACACAAAACCCCTCACTGACCGGGCCCCCAAATGAAGAGAAAATAAAACCCTCACTGAGAAGCATGGGGGGGTAGGGGGTTGGAGCGGGTGGATGGGACTCCAGGGCAGAGGCAAGGGGTTACAGCGCAGGGACCCGGCAGCGCTTACCATGGCTAACGGAAGCGGCTTCCAGGTCTCTGCAGCCCCTATGTGCAGGGATGCCCAGAGGCTCCGCACACTGGCTTCGGGCCCACAGGCACCGCCCCTGCAGCTCCTGTTTGTTGCAGTTGCCAGCCAATAGGAGCTGCAGAACCAGGAACTGCAACGAATGGGAGCTACAGGGGTGGCATGAGGTTAGGGCAGCCAGCCCTGGGCCAAGGGCCCCAGAGGCACTGGGAGGAAGGGGAGTTGACCAGTGGGCCTGCAGTCTCCCTGGAGTTCCCTGGTGGACCCAGTTTGAGAAAGGCTGTGTAGGGCCATCCTGTCCTGTCCACTTCACATCAGGATGCTCTTCCAAACCTCCCTGCAATGTGGGGATTCTCTACCCAGCCCTGAGAGTTTCAATTCTCTGGAAGATGCGTCGCTGGGGACAAGGACACTGACGCAAGGAAAGGAAGAGGAGGAGGCAGCAGTGTGGATAAGGTCCCTCGTTACACTCCCCGGCTCACGCTCTAATGGGCTAACCAAGGGCTCCCAGCAATTCTTAGCATAAAGGGAGAAGCAAATGTCTCAGGGAAGCCCCCACATCTCCGACTTCTCTACTCTCCCCCGCCTCACGGTAAATTGCCTCGTCCCTTCACCCTTTTAATCTAGATTCCAAAACGTTACGGTGGGGCCCTCGATCCACAGCAGCCTGCTGCCCAGATGCAATACACACGTTGCTTTCGCTCCAAGGGACCCGGACTCCACCGACACGCCACCAGCTAACGGCACTTTCTCTCCAGAGTTAGAACAACTCACTCAGAAGAGCTGGTTCCCCGGGGCATCCTTCCCGGCAGGCATCAACGCACCCGACGGAGTTAAAAACTCCAGCTTCCAATTGTCAAAACACCACGTGGCCGGGGGGCCAGTAAACCCCTCCACACAACACTCAGGGGGAAGGGGCTGGTGACCTTTGGGCCTCTCTGCTGGGACCATATGGTCCCTTTTGGAACATTTGGCAAAACCAAACAGAGCCGTGTTCCTGCCTTTGCGGCCCCTTCACAGGAGGGGGCTGCTGTACAAAATGCAGATCTCCTCTGTGTCGCCGCCAGCCTGTGCCCCCCTCCAGCGCAGGTCTGTCATTTTCTGGCTCCCCAGCACCACTGGAGGTGCTTGGCAAGGCAGAATGCATGGGACTGTGGCTCCAATTAGCTAATACACATGCCGGCCCCCGGCCCACAGGCAGGAGACTGGGCAGGTGGGCTGGGATGCTCGGCCTGGTTGACTTGCCTTGGGTCCCCAGGGCTCAGCTTGTACTAACACTTCCACAAGTGCTACAGAGAGAAGGACACCCGCCCTGAGAGCAGGGAACAGGCTCCAGACAAAGGCTCCCCCCCCCCCCCGCTGCAGGGTCGAAGGGCGGCCGAACTGCAGCGCAGGACACATGCGGCCAGCTCTGTGTCGCATTTCAGCCTTCGAAGCAGCTCAGATGCTTCCTAGCCCACCCAGGGGAAGAGCCATTGGACGCCTTCTGTCACCCGCCCACATGCCGACTTCTCCTAAATCCAGCATTTCTCCCACAGCCAGGCAAAGTTCTGCCTGCTGCTGACAGTCACCGGGGACAGTCTGATCAGGGCATGCGAGGGAGACGTCTGTGCCTGGGCTACTCACTCTGTGTGGCAGATTCGCCAAGTTCCTGCCATATTCTTGACGGAAGGTCCTGAGCTAAGTGAGACTCTGTGGAGTCCAGAGCGCTGAATGGACGACGTATGTGTTATGTGAGCTGGGACAGGGGCGGCGGGTGAATACACCTGCGGGGAGGCCAGCCCTGCCCCTTCTGCCTGAAGCTCTGCCCCCCAGCCCTTGCTCCTCGCTCCCCTGGCCAGAGGACTCCTGGCCAACCCCTGGTCACGCCAGCCGGCCCAACCCTCTGCCAGCCTTGCCCAGCTGAGTGGGCCAGCCTGAGCCCCCCTGCTGGCCTGAGACCTTCTTGGCTGCACCCCAGCTGGCCTCAGACTCACTGGGCTGTGCTGGCTGGGCCAGACTCCCGCCAGCTGGGCCAAGCACCAGCTAGAGCTGCCCCTGGCCACACCAGCGCCTGGCCGCTGACCAAGCTCCAAGCTGGGGCTGCAGGGGAGCAGAGCGTGGGCACAGCCACACCCTCGGTTCAGGGAGGTTTGGCAAACCTGCAGCAGAGGGGAATGCAGATGAGCAGACTGCGCCTTGCCCAGTGGATTAACACATGGGTCTGGGGGAGCCCCAGGGGAATGCAAGACCCTGGGTAGAAACGGGGAGGGGGTGTCACCAGCTCTGGAACTGTGGCTCCACCCCGTTCCGCCTCTTCCCACTGAGGCCCTGCCCCCTGGCCAGGTGGGAAGCTGGAGCTGCCCAGCAGTGTCCCCGAGCAGGGTGGCAGCAAAGCTCCCCAGGTGAGCATCAGCCCCGCCCGGAGCCCTGCGCCTCTGACTGGGCAGGGCTGATTAATCACCTGGGAAGCTGGGCTGCCTCCCTGCTCAGGGGGACACTGCTGCCCAGGGAGCCTGAGCTGCTGTAGGAGCCCCAGAAACTCCACCTGCCCTGGCCAGAGGCCTGAAAACAGCTCTCAGCGTGTGTCCCCAACCCTCAGGGCATGTTGCATAGGGCAGGTGAGGGCCAGGACTCCCCACAGTGGCCTAAGCTCCCCGGGTGGCTCTTACCACAGCCTGGCTCCCGCGCCTCACCTCACTGGGGACAGGCCCAGAGAAAGAGAGGGAACCGGGCGCTAAAGCCCACCTCAGGGGCGGGGTCCTTTGGCAAGGGGGGGCGCCAAGGCCCACCTCAGGGGCGGGGTCCTTTGGCAAGGGGGGGGGCGCCAAGGCCCACCTCAGGGGTGGGGTCCTTTGGCAAGGGGGGGGCGCTAAGGCCCACCTCAGGGGCGGGGTCCTTTGGCAAGGGGGGGCGCCAAGGCCCACCTCAGGGGCGGGGTCCTTTGGCAAGGGGGGGCGCCAAGGCCCACCTCAGGGGCGGGGTCCTTTGGCAAGGGGGGGCGCCAAGGCCCACCTCAGGGGCGGGGTCCTTTGGCAAGGGGGGGCACTAAGGCTCACCTCAGGGGCGGGGTCCTTTGGCAGGGGGAGCGCCAAGGCCCACCTCAGGGGCGGGGTCCTTTGGCAAGGGGGGGGCGCTAAGGCTCACCTCAGGGGCAGGGTCCTTTAGCAGGGGGGGGCGCCAAGGCCCACCTCAGGGGCGGGGTCCTTTAGCAGGGGGGGCGCCAAGGCCCACCTCAGGGGCAGGGCCCTTTGGCAAGGGGGGGGCGCTAAGGCTCACCTCAGGGGCAGGGTCTTTTTGGCAAAGGAAGGGGCACTAAGCCCACCTCAGGCCTCCCACTGGGAAGAGACCGGCACCGCTAGCAGGGGCTGTGTTTTGCAATGGGGGAACTGATCACTTTATGCCTAATTGCTGACAGTGAAGTAGCCTCATGGCAGAACAGAAATAGGGCCTGGTCCTTACAACCCTGCCCTAAAACTACTAGTATCAATGCCCCCAGTAACTACAGTATATTGACCATGACTGCTCCCTTGTTCCTCCTCTCGTGTTTCTGTGCCTCTGCCAGGCCTGGACCGCCCTCTGGGCAAATACACAGGTGACTTTCCTTAAATCCGAGCCCTCCATAAAGCTCAGAGCTTCCTCCAGGCTCACCAAAGAGGAGAAAAACGCTGTTACTTTTCTATTGTCAAACAAAAGAACTGCTCTCCTCTGCCTCACCGGGGCCTGCTACCTCTGGACTGGTTTGTCTGCTTAGGATTAAGCACGTTGGGCACAGACAGCATCTTCCTTGAAAAAAAAAAGGAAAAAAGTCAAACTGCCCAAGCCCACTCAATAAGGGTGTATCTAGACTACAGGGTTTTGTCGACAAAACTATACCTACGTCCACACTGCCTTTGAGTTATGTCGACATAACGTCGACAAAACTCAGCAGTTTTGTCAACGTATGTAAACCTCATTCTACAAGGAATAACGCCTTTTGTTGACAGAGTTCTGTCAATAGAAGGCATTATTGAATCTACACTGTCCTTTGCATCCACACTCTCAGGTACTGGATGTAGTTTAGACGCTTTTTGTCAACAGAAGCTTTGTCAACAGTATCTGTCGACAAAACTTCTGTCAACAAAACCCTGTTGTCTAGACGTACCCTAAGTGAACGCATATTTCTCCTTTCACTGTATAGAAGCTCAGTCTGCTTGGCTTGTCAGAGACAGCTGAGCTGTCTTAATCGTGGTCTATAAGTACTTATGGGGCAGGGAAGCTTTCTGAGAGTAGAGGGCTCGGGGTCCTTAGCAAAGGCATAAGATCTAGGGGAAGGTAGCAGGAGCTAGATAAACTCAGGCTAACAATAAGGAGCACATTTTTAAGACTGAGAATTAACTATTGGAACAACTTACCAAGAGATGTGGTGGATTCTCCATCATCTAAAATCTTTAGAAAGAAACCAGTCTTGATTTGAGGAGTGTGCTCCTAGCCCAGGGGTAGGCAAGATACGGTTGGCGGGTGGGATCCGACCCACCAGGCCATCTGATCTGCCCGTGGCCTGCCCAGCTGCGCTCTGCCCCCAGGCTAATCGGGGCTTGGGGGCAGGGGAGCGCGCGCGAAGTCTCCTCCCCTCGCCAACAGCATGTGGCACCTAGAGGGAACCACTAGCTCTTCAAAACAGCTGGCGGTTCCCTGTAGGTGCTGCAGGCCCCTGGCAGGGCAGTCTGGCGGGATGAGGGACTTTGCACGCTCCCCCGCCCCCAGGCTAATCAGTGTTTGGGGGCAGAGGTGTGCACCAAGTCTCCTCCCCCGCCAAGGGCACGCTGTTTAAAATGGCTGGCAGTTCCCTCTGGGCGCTGCACACCCCTGGCATGGCGGGGGCAGGAACCAAGAGATTCCGCATGGTTCCCCGTGAGCACATGAAGTCTCCTCTCCCCCATACACGGTACCTAGAGGGAACCACCCCTTCTGCCTAGGCTCTGCCCCATCCTCCTGATGCCCCACCCCTTCTGGGGGCAGAGCCAGCCTGGAACCACTACTAAAATTGGTGAAGTGCCCCCTCCCACAAAAATTATTGCCCAGATCTGTCCTAGCCCACTCACAAGACAAGAGGCTTAATGGAGAAACCACTAAGGCTACGTCTAGACTACACGGCTCCGTCGACGAAGCCACGTAAAGTAGTTTACTCGGCATAGTCAAAGAAGCGGGGATTTAAATAATCCCCGTTTCATTAAAATAAACATAGCCACTGCGCTGTGCCGACAATCAGCTGATCTGGCACAGCGCGGCAGTCTAGATGTGGCGCAGTCGACAAACTAAGCCTTTGTCGACCGCTCTGGTAAATCTCATTTCACGAGGCTTCCTTTGTCGACCGCGCCGCGTCTAGACTGCCGCACTGTGCCGGATCAGCTGATCGTCGGCACAGTGCAGCGGCCATTTTTATTTTAATGAAGCGGGGATTATTTAAATCCCCGCTTCTTTGACTATGCCGAGTAAACTATTTTACATGGCTCTGTCGATGGAGCCATTAGACTAAACGTAGCCTAAGTGAAATTCTATGACCAGTGTGATACAGGAACTCCGACTAAATCAGGCATGTCCAAAGTCCGGCCCGCGGGCCAATTGCGGCCCGTGTTCCGGTTTAATACGGCCCCACAGGTAATTTGGCAATATCTATCTTTTATGGCCCCCAACTAATCCATATGTATTGAGATGAATACATTGTAAAATCTCAGTTAATGTCAGTTGGTCTAAATCAGTTACAAATATATTTGGACACAACATGTATACTTGGTGTTATGTTCCTGTTCATATTTTTTGAACTTAAAAGTTACAGACAACCTTTATTACCAATAATATGTAATGTACTTTACAATGTTCCTGACATATTTCAGCTTCCTGGATTTTTTTTTCATCTGGCCTTCAGATATGAAAGGCAGAGTGATTTAACACCTGTTTAGATTTGTCATCCATGTGATGAAATGAAAAGTATGCCGTTTGCAATAAACTTTGCATAAAATAGTTAATTTGCATTTAATTTTAACGGTTCAAAGAATGTCAGGCAAAATGGTCGGCCCTCACGCATGTTCACTTCATCAAATCTGGCCCTCTTTGAAAAAAGTTTGGACACCCCTGGACTAAATGATCGTAGTGCTCTCAAGTCACAGATTTCAGGGGAGTTCAAACCTGTCTCTTTCTTTTTAAACAAGTTAAACTCCTGTATGCTACCTGCTCTGGGGACAGGGCCAACTTAGAAGGGTGATCTGACACTGCACCTGTTAGAGAGATCACTTACAATGACTAACTCTCCACCGAGGGAACAATCTTCCGTACTCTGTGCATCTGGCAGCACTTAAGTGTCTGATCCCGGCTGCTGCCTCCGCTGCATCTTCCGGTCCCTAGTTTCTGGGGAGTCTCCTACGCAGCAGGTGAGCCTCATTTTTGAACAATATAAAAATGGGATTGAAAAGCAGCCAGCGCTGGTGGACGACTTGGACTTGAAACTACTTGAAACGTACTAGGTGAAATTGACTCGATCTCATGTTGACTGCGGCCCTTTTAACACACTGGTCTGCGCATGTCACACTGATATGATGGAAGGTCAGGAGCGGCCGGAGGCTGGTTGCAGCAGCTGGCGCCCCAGGCAGAAGGCGCAATCGGTGCCCCCATCTGCACGGCCGTCAATGGCTGTGACAATCACGTCATCATTGGGCGCTCAGGCCGGCAGCGCCTTAGGCAACTGCCTGTTTGGCCTAGCCTCACGGTTTTGGCCTAGCCTGTGGAAGGTTTTAGTGTGGCATTAACAGATGGCTCAAGAGCACTGGTCCAGGTACTTTCCGCAATCCGAGCCATGTTCTACTAGACTAGTCTCTCAAAAATACATATTTTTTTCATTTCAAATGATTAAAATAATGTATTTGTAGCACATGATGTAACTTCCAGCATGGAGAGTGCTTCTTACGGGGGAGAGAAATGACATGAGCTTGGATACTAGTGATCCATGCCAGATAAATGCCCAAGACAAAAGTGTGGAAGGAAAGCTACTGATGCATATTCCACATCATACCCGAACAGTGACTGAAGTTCTTTGGCCTCCCTTTCTTACATAAGAACAACCAGACGGGGTCAGACCAAAGGTCCATCCAGCCCAGTGTCCGGTCTGCCGACAGTGGCCAATGCCAGGTGCCCCAGAGGGAGTGAACAGAACAGGGAATCCTCACTTGACCCATGCCGTCACCCACCTCCAGACAAACAGAGGCCAGAGAAACCATTCCTACCCATCCTGGCTAATAGCCATTGATGGACCTAACCTCCATGAATCTATCTAGCTCTTTTTTGAACCCTGTTAAAGTCCTGGTCTTCACAACCTCCTCTCTCTAGCTTTCTGTGCCTTACCATTCTTGCTTTGCTAGTGGGCTGACTATAGACCTGGGACCCAGGCACTTGAGGTCTGTTCCTAGCAATGCTGCGACTGCTTATGTGAGCTTAGCCAAGTCACCAACTTTCCTCGTGGCTTTTCCTAATAGGGAAGCAGGGATGAGACCAGCCGCCCTTAACATTTGCCCTGTGCTTTGAAGATGTTAAATGCTATATGCGCATCTGTTCCTGACTCATCTCCTCCTTCCCATCTCCCATTATTTCGGCAGTGCTTCGTGACCTGCCGGACCCTTTCATCTCAGCCAGTACAAGTGAGATGTAAAGGGAGAGTTGAAAGTGTCGAGCGGGTCACCAAGTGCTCCCAAAATGACAGACAGAGGATGGACACCAAGGCAATTTAAAACTTCCGTTCGCTCCCCTGGTCCCCTTGTTCCTCAGAGCAGGTCAGGCCGCTTTCAGATGACTCTTCTGCAAATAGCTGAGTCAGACACAGCTTCTTGTAAATTGTGTATCAGCTCTGTGACATAAAACCCCCGCTCCGTCGTCTGGCAGCAGTTTCAAGGGACCACACCACAGCTTCGGAATAACTCTCAGACTCTCTTTCATTCGAAGAGAACCCCAGGGCCAGAGAGCAGGGGAAAGCCTCAGCTGACCTGGCCAGCCCAGTGTACCCCAACTCACTGTTGGCATAATCTGTATCTTAAAGGGGTCACGTAAAGTGTCACATGTGAACTGACAACATGCTGATCATTCGTACTGTGGTGTGGTGCAAGCAATATGTCCAATTATAACTATGTGCTGGACAGAAGTTCTGAAATGGAGTTTGGCGGGCAGGGCTTGGTCACCCCGTCCCAGTCAAAGGAATGAGGTTCTGCCTGCTGGACTGTATTGCCACTGGAAGTTGAGCAAGGAGAGACAATGAAATCACTTAGAAAGCAGACAAAGCCACTGGTAGAGAGGCCAGTGCGGAGGATGGCTGCCTAACACTCTTGACAGGTGATGGAACCTGCAGCTCCAGGAAACTTAAGCAAGCTCCAGACGAATACCCAGAAACCATCTACTTCAAGACAGACCCAAGAAAACCAACAATAGAACACCACTTGTCATCACCTATAGCCCCCAACTTAAACCTGTCCAACACATTATCAAGAAACTACAACCTAAACTGAAACAGGATACTACACTCCGAGAGGCTCTGGGAGACAGACCCATAGTCTCCTAGGGTATGTCTACACTATCCCGCTAGTTCGAACTAGCGGGGTAATATAGGCATACCGCAATTGCAAATGAAGCCCGGGAAATGAAGCCCGTGGAATGAGGAGTAACGGTAGTTCGAACTAGGAAGCCTAGTTCGAACTACCTAGTTCATGCCGCGTGTAGCCGCACAGCACGGGGTTCGAACGAGCGGGGATTTAAAAATGGCGGCGCCCCGCTTATGCAAATGAAGCCTGGGAAATTCAAATCCCGGGCTTCATTTGCAATTGCGGTATGCCTACATTACCCTCCTATTTCGAAATAGGAGGGTAGTGTAGACATACCCCTATAGACAACCACCTAACCTCAGGATAATTCTTACCAACAACCACAGGACATACCACACTAATACCAACCCTGGAACTTTCCCTTGCAACAAACCCTGGTGCCAGCTTTGTCCACATATTTACTCTGCTGACACCATCATTGGACCTAACCATTTCAGTTATAAGATCAAGAACACATATTCCTGCTCATCCAGAAATATAATTTATGCCATCATGTGCCAACAGTGTCCATCTGCTATGTATATTGGACAAACTTCTCAGACACTTCGCCAAAGAATCAACGCACACAAAACAGACTTCAGACAGTTTCACAAGGAAAAAACCGTTTCTTGCCATTTCAACCAGACTGGGCATTGTCTCGATGACCTGACTACCTGCATCCTGCTTCAAAGAGACTTTACCACAAGACTTCAAAGAGAAGTCTCTGAACTGTCATTCATGCTTAAATTTGACACTTTACGAATGGGCCTTACCAAAGATGCTATTTATCTTACCCATTACAAAGATAGCTTCCCCAATTATCACCTCTAATATCATTATCTCATAGACATTAACCTCCCCCTCTCATCCCCCCCCCCGTTCTAAAATCTGATTTGTCTATTTTTTTGATTGTATCCCTTTGGTATATATGGTCATGCCAATTTTCTTCCACAATTTGATCTGAGGAAGTGGGACTGGCCCACGAAAGCTCATCACCTAATAAACCATCTTGTTAGTCTTTAAAGTGCTGCTTAATCCTGTCTTTTGTTTCATTTAACACTGGGAGACCTAAGGGAGGGCATTTTAGTATCCATTACTGGGCAGATCCAAGAGGCCAGAGCTCTTGTACACCTGAGAGAAATGGAATCTTGCAAACACGGGGCAGAAAGTCTCTGGTAATCTGAATACAGGGGAGAGCAAGATGCTAGTTTATTAGGTTTGAGTCCTAGAAGTGTGATTTGGCTTTTGTTTGTAACAATTCTCTCAAGTCCTTCTACTTGGTCTCGCTTACATTTCTGCTCTTTGCTAATAAATGTCATCTTGTTTTATTGTACAACCATCTCCACGCAGCAGTTCAAACTGAAGGTAACATAGTTGGGATTGGTTCTGCCTTGGGCAGGGGGCTGGACTTGATGACTCCTGAGGTCTCTTCCAGCCCTAGGATTCTATGATCTTCAGCCAAACCAACCGGCGGATGCTGTGCGTACTGTCTGTTCAAAGGAGCAGTAGCCTCCATCACGGTTATGTGAGATACAACAAGAGGCTGAGCGCTGCCCAGGAGACAGTGCTGTGGAGACTGTTGGCATCCACTGGGAAGCAGTACCTTGACTGGTGAAAGCCAGAGTGAGTTATTCTGTTGGAAGCCGTTGGCTGGCTTCATTGCCTCTCAGCCACATAGCACAGAAGAACATGGGGTTACAGGCCAGGCAGCGACAGTACTCAGCTAGGTGAACCTCCAAAGCAAATCACCCTCTGGAGTCTCTCCGAGAGACACTAACTGGAGCCATCAAGAGCTCCCTCATGCTGAAGCAGTGGTAGCATCTGAGACAGGATGGCAACAGCTTTTCTAAAGTGCAATTGAAGCTCAGCTCTCTGAATACAATCATTTTTCAGGCCGTGTGTTTTTCCCTTGCCTCTCTCCCCCAGAGGAGAAAGCAGATGACTGACTGCATGGCGCTCGTAGGTGGAGAGGAGTTACTGTCTGCTGAAGCTGTCTCTCCTGCTAATCTGGCCCTCTTCTGTCCCACGAGCAAGCTCCCAAATGACCCTCTCTTCTGGCATGAAGCTCAGTACTGACTTAAACGTGGACAAGAGGCTTTCTGCAGTTGTGGTCATAGTGCCCTGTGGAGCAGGGGATTTTGGTGCGTTCTGCTCCTGGAAACGTCACTTTTGTCCACTCTCTCTTTAATATGTTCCTGCCCAGTGACCTCCTCCTTTGATTGGCACCGATTACCCCACCCTCTCTTCCTCTGCTATCGATTGGTACCCTGGGCCCCTTGACTCCAGTCATCTGAAGAAGTGAGCTGTGCCCATGAAAGCTCATGATTCCATCTACATGGTTTGTTAGTCTCTAAGATGCTGCAGGACTATTTGCCGTTTTCTAAGTTTTTTCAGTTACAGACTAACATGGCTCCCCCTCTGAAACTTTCAAATCTTATCTGAGGTGCCTCGTTTGAAACACAGATCCAGGTAGGAAAGGGGAACCCCAGCATGCTGGAAATTTCAGAATTGACTACAGTTGTGGTGGTGTTTTGGAAAAGTCAAGAAAAGGTAAAACATGCCTATTCCATGGGCAGTGGCACTTCCAGGGGGAGGGGGAAGGGAGGTTCTGCCATTATCTGAACTTGCCAGGTTCTGTCGAACAGGAGAATAAATGCCAGTTACTAGAAGTGGAACGAAAACTACATTCACCTGATAATTCTTAAACATCTCATCGAATCCAAACTAATTTTTCTCTTTGTTCCCCCATTTTTTCTTTTCATGTAATACTATCGCTTTGGGGGATTTTCTGTTTCCAAACGACTAGAAACAACAAGAGAGTTGTAATCCCCAAAAGGAAGATACGCCAGAGACACTAACGAAGTGCACTAGATTACTCCAGAGGTGGACAGCCATGTAAGGTGCGTCTACTCTACAGATGCTGCTGCAGCATAGGCATTATGGTGAAGGAAAGAGAAATTCTTCTGTCAGCCTACAATGTCTACATTGGTTGGCTTAACTACTTCTGTCAGGGATAGGAATTTTTCTCATGTCTGGAGTGGCATACCTAGGTTGATCCCAGTTTTAGGTGTAAATTGCACCTAAACCCCTTGGAAAGATGGATCTATTTCCTTCTCGTTGGTATTCCATTTCAATGGTCCTCTGGCTTCAACAGTCTTCCTTATGGGTTGCTGGGGGCCAGTCAGATGTGAAATCGGGATACAATGAGCACAGCTGTTGGATAATTCGACAGGTCTTTCTATTCACCGCCTCTCAGAGGGGAATAAAATCCAAACACTCTTTATACATTCAAAATGCAAGTATTAAAAATATCCAATGAATTGCGAGCACATGTTGAAATCTGGCATGGATGTTGTTTTGGGGTGTTTAAACACATGCCAGTGGGAAGATTGATGCAAGTGAAACTGGTGCAGTGGGAGCAAAGGAAAGTGAGACCTCTGGTTTTTAGAGGGAGAGACTGCACTCTGGCAAGTCAAAGGGCTTTCTAACCATGGAAATGGCTGGGTAGGAAGGGGGTGTGGACCCAAGGTTAAGCTTAAGAGACTGACTTGAGGAGTGTGTATCCATCTGTGTGGGGTTGCTGTAAATGTGGGTTTTGAGGAGATTTTATTGACTCCCTGGGTTTTTAGCAGCTTATAGTCAGGTGCCACTGTAACTGATCAAGGCTGCCTTGCTGTTGATATCCAAGGCTACATCTACACTGCGGATTTTTTGCAGAAGAGGAAATGTAAATGGAGCGCTCATTTGCATCTCTCATGCTCTCATTTGCATATCTTCTTCCAATCCTTTTTGCGGAAGAGGTTTTTGCGATAAAAAGCCCTGTGTAGATGGGGCCATTTGTTGGGGAAAAACCCCTTTTGCACCAGATACCCACACAGAGCTTTTTATGGCAAAAACGTCTTCCGCAAAAAGGATCGGAAGAAGATATGCAAATGAGAGCACGAGATATGCAAATGAGCGCTCCATTTGCATTTCCTCTTCTGCAAAAAACCCGCAGTGTAGACGTAGCCTCACTGAGAGGAATAATGAGCTCTCCTATGGCTGAGGCCTGCACGATCAGTCTCTTCGACGGGCCAGGGCAGGGACTGGGCTTCCCACAAAGCACAAGAGTGGAAAGAAGAGACCATGTGCGAGTGCGGAGTTAGTCGTGGGAGAGCCCAGTTTCAGCATAAGACACGAACGAGCCAAGACACGAGGCTACGTAAGAGAGAATGTCAGGACAATCTGGGGAGAATGTCCATGTTTTGAAATACTACCTGAACCAAGAGCCCTGATAAAATGGCATTGAAAGAGCTGCCAGAGAGCAACCATAGCCCTGAGATGCTGAAATGCTGCAGCCGTCTCATGATGCTGCACGTTGCTCTCCTTGTGCATGCTGGGATACTGCTTAGTCATGTGTAATGTACATCCCAGCAGCTCTAGAAGCATGACTCAAAGCTAGGCTCCATCCCTCACTGAAACCAAACCGAGAAGCACAGATTAGGGCTGGCAGAGGCATCAAGTCCAGCCCCCTACCCAAAGCAGGACCAATCCCAACTACATCATCCCAGCCAGGGCTTTGTCAAGCCAGGACTTCAAAACCTCTAAGGATGGAGATTCCACCACCTCCCTAGGGAACCCATCCCAGTGCTTCCCCACCCGCCTAGGGAAATCGTTTTTCCTAATATCCCACCTAGACCTCCCCCACCGCAACTTGAGACCATTGCTCCTTGTTTTGCCATCCGTCACTACTGAGAACAGCCTCTCGCCAGCCTCTTTGGAACCTTCCTTCAGGAAATTGAAGGCTGCTCTCAAATCCCCCCTCACTCTTCTCTGCAAACTAAACAAGCCCAAATCCTTCAGCCTCTCCTCCTAGGTCATGTGCTCCAGCCCCCTAATCATTTTGGTTGCCCTCCGCTGGACCCTCTCCAATGCACCCACATCCTTTCTGTGGTGGGGGGCCCAGACTGGATGCAAATATACTCCAGATGTGGCCTCACCGGTGCCGAACTGAGGGGAACAATCACTTCCCTCAAACTGCCGGCAATGCTCCTCCTAATGCAGTCGCACATCACAGCTATGGCAAAAGCCTTTCCTCCCATCCTTCAACTCCAGCACTGAGTGAGGAAAGCAGGTCCCTGTCGGATGGCCCCTGACCTCGCAGCACACCATGTGTCACCGCAGCGAAACAGGCGTGTCTTTTACTCCTTCTGCAGGTGCTGATGAATTCTGCGCTTGCATTCCTAGCACATCCCCCACGCTAATTGCTTCATTGTGTCTCACAAAAGATCCATTTTGCAATTCTTTTGACATAGTGCAGATCCTTGACTCCAGCTCATTTACCTACCTGGAAGACTTCAGTTTAACTGATTTCTTCCGGCACAGTGTGTGTACGTATGTTTGCTTTCTCGCCCTTATTGCAATTGCCTGAGGCATTTTTGAAATAGCAGCTAAGCCTGGCCTGGCCTCTCCTTTTCCGTGTCTGTGCTGTGCAGGGACACTGCAGGAATATGGTGTTTCAAACCTGGCTGAGGTCATTTCTTGTTCAATCATTTCCATCCTCTCACCACCTTCTAGCACAGGGTGTGGAGCCGCCAGCCTGCAGGCCACATGCGGCCCCCTGTTTAATTTCATCTGTCCTGCAGCAGGCCTCTGTGCCATGGGCCGGAAGCCCTGAGCCTTAGCTCCCCCCACGGGCTAGAGCTGCGAGCCCTGGCTTGTGGAGATCAGGGAAGCTGCACATGCTGTCCGCGAAGGCCGGCGCTGCCCCCTCAGCTCCCATTGGCCAGGAACCCTAGCCAATGGGAGCTGCGGGGGTGGGAGCTGCAGGGGAGGGAAACAGGTGGAGTCACCCCTCCCCCAGGGGCCATAGGTGGATGCTTCTGGGAGTGGTGCAGGGCCAGGCCAGCAGGGAGACTGCCTCAGCCTTGCTGCCCCACCAATGGAAGCTGCCCCAGGTATTACTGTGGCCATTGGACTGCACTACCCTGTGACCAAAGGGCTAGGCTATTACTCTGGCCATTGGACTGTGCTGCCCTGTGACCAAAGGGCTAGGCTATTACTCTGGCCATTGGACCGCACTACCCTGTGACCAAAGGGCTAGGCTATTACTCTGGCCATTGGACTGCACTACCCTGTGACCAAAGGGCTAGGCTATTACTCTGGCCATTGGACTGCACTACCCTGTGACCAAAGGGCTAGGCTATTACTCTGGCCATTGGACCGTGCTGCCCTGTGACCAAAGGGCTAGGCTATTACTCTGGCCATTGGACTGCACTACCCTGTGACCAAAGGGCTAGGCTATTACTGTGGCCATTGGACCGTGCTGCCCTGTGACCAAAGGGCTAGGCTATTACTCTGGCCATTGGACCGCACTACCCTGTGACCAAAGGGCTAGGCTATTACTGTGGCCATTGGACTGCGCTGCCCTGTGACCAAAGGGCTAGGCTATTACTCTGGCCATTGGACCGCACTACCCTTGACCAAAGGGCTAGGCTATTACTCTGGCCATTGGACCGCACTACCCTGTGACCAAAGGGCTAGGCTATTACTGTGGCCATTGGACCGCACTACCCTGTGACCAAAGGGCTAGGCTATTACTCTGGCCATTGGACCGTGCTGCCCTGTGACCAAAGGGCTAGGCTATTACTCTGGCCATTGGACCGCACTACCCTGTGACCAAAGGGCTAGGCTATTACTGTGGCCATTGGACTGCGCTGCCCTGTGACCAAAGGGCTAGGCTATTACTCTGGCCATTGGACCGCACTACCCTTGACCAAAGGGCTAGGCTATTACTCTGGCCATTGGACTGTGCTGCCCTGTGACCAAAGGGCTAGGCTATTACTCTGGCCATTGGACCGCACTACCCTGTGACCAAAGGGCTAGGCTATTACTCTGGCCATTGGACCGCACTACCCTGTGACCAAAGGGCTAGGCTATTACTGTGGCCATTGGACTGCGCTGCCCTGTGACCAAAGGGCTAGGCTATTACTCTGGCCATTGGACCGCACTACCCTGTGACCAAAGGGCTAGGCTATTACTCTTGCCATTGGACCGTGCTGCCCTGTGACCAAAGGGCTAGGCTATTACTCTGGCCATTGGACCGTGCTGCCCTGTGACCAAAGGGCTAGGCTATTACTCTGGCCATTGGGCCGTGCTGCCCTGTGACCAAAGGGCTAGGCTATTACTCTGGCCGTTGGACCGTGCTGCCCTGTGACCAAAGGGCTAGGCTATTACTCTGGCCATTGGACCGCACTACCCTGTGACCAAAGGGCTAGGCTATTACTGTGGCCATTGGACTGCGCTGCCCTGTGACCAAAGGGCTAGGCTATTACTCTGGCCATTGGACCGCACTACCCTGTGACCAAAGGGCTAGGCTATTACTCTGGCCATTGGACTGTGCTGCCCTGTGACCAAAGGGCTAGGCTATTACTCTGGCCATTGGACCGCACTACCCTGTGACCAAAGGGCTAGGCTATTACTGTGGCCATTGGACTGCGCTGCCCTGTGACCAAAGGGCTAGGCTATTACTCTGGCCATTGGACCGCACTACCCTGTGACCAAAGGGCTAGGCTATTACTCTTGCCATTGGACCGTGCTGCCCTGTGACCAAAGGGCTAGGCTATTACTCTGGCCATTGGACCGTGCTGCCCTGTGACCAAAGGGCTAGGCTATTACTCTGGCCATTGGGCCGTGCTGCCCTGTGACCAAAGGGCTAGGCTATTACTCTGGCCGTTGGACCGTGCTGCCCTGTGACCAAAGGGCTAGGCTATTACTCTGGCCATTGGACCGCACTACCCTGTGACCAAAGGGCTAGGCTATTACTGTGGCCATTGGACTGCGCTGCCCTGTGACCAAAGGGCTAGGCTATTACTCTGGCCATTGGACCGCACTACCCTGTGACCAAAGGGCTAGGCTATTACTCTGGCCATTGGACTGTGCTGCCCTGTGACCAAAGGGCTAGGCTATTACTCTTGCCATTGGACTGCGCTGCCCTGTGACCAAAGGGCTAGGCTATTACTCTGGCCATTGGACCGCACTACCCTTGACCAAAGGGCTAGGCTATTACTCTTGCCATTGGACTGCGCTGCCCTGTGACCAAAGGGCTAGGCTATTACTCTGGCCATTGGACCGCACTACCCTGTGACCAAAGGGCTAGGCTATTACTCTGGCCATTGGGCCGTGCTGCCCTGTGACCAAAGGGCTAGGCTATTACTCTGGCCGTTGGACCGTGCTGCCCTGTGACCAAAGGGCTAGGCTATTACTCTGGCCATTGGACCGCACTACCCTGTGACCAAAGGGCTAGGCTATTACTGTGGCCATTGGACCGCACTACCCTGTGACCAAAGGGCTAGGCTATTACTGTGGCCATTGGACCGCACTACCCTGTGACCAAAGGGCTAGGCTATTACTCTGGCCATTGGACCGCACTACCCTGTGACCAAAGGGCTGGGCTATTACTGTGGCCATTGGACCGTGCTGCCCTGTGACCAAAGGGCTAGGCTATTACTCTGGCCATTGGACCGCACTACCCTGTGACCAAAGGGCTAGGCTATTACTGTGGCCATTGGACCGCACTACCCTGTGACCAAAGGGCTAGGCTATTACTGTGGCCATTGGACCGCACTACCCTGTGACCAAAGGGCTAGGCTATTACTCTGGCCATTGGACCGTGCTGCCCTGTGACCAAAGGGCTAGGCTATTACTCTGGCCATTGGACCGCACTACCCTGTGACCAAAGGGCTAGGCTATTACTGTGGCCATTGGACCGTGCTGCCCTGTGACCAAAGGGCTAGGCTATTACTCTGGCCATTGGACCGCACTACCCTGTGACCAAAGGGCTAGGCTATTACTGTGGCCATTGGACCGCACTACCCTGTGACCAAAGGGCTAGGCTATTACTGTGGCCATTGGACCGCACTACCCTGTGACCAAAGGGCTAGGCTATTACTGTGGCCATTGGACCACACTA
Organism: Pelodiscus sinensis; assembly: GCF_052426305.1. Lineage (NCBI taxonomy): Eukaryota > Metazoa > Chordata > Testudines > Trionychidae > Pelodiscus > Pelodiscus sinensis. Next base: position 3,681,010 of record NC_143053.1, read on the forward strand.
CCCTGTGACCAAAGGGCTAGGCTATTACTCTGGCCATTGGACCGTGCTGCCCTGTGACCAAAGGGCTAGGCTATTACTGTGGCCATTGGACCGCACTACCCTGTGACCAAAGGGCTAGGCTATTACTCTGGCCATTGGACCGCACTACCCTGTGACCAAAGGGCTAGGCTATTACTCTGGCCATTGGACCGCACTACCCTGTGACCAAAGGGCTAGGCTATTACTGTGGCCGTTGGACCGTGCTGCCCTGTGACCAAAGGGCTAGGCTATTACTCTGGCCATTGGACTGTGCTGCCCTGTGACCAAAGGGCTAGGCTATTACTCTGGCCATTGGACTGTGCTGCCCTGTGACCAAAGGGCTAGGCTATTACTCTGGCCATTGGACTGTGCTGCCCTGTGACCAAAGGGCTAGGCTATTACTCTGGCCATTGGGCCGTGCTGCCCTATAACCCAGGGCTACATCCCCCCACTCCCACACCCTAACTCCCTCTCAGGCCCCCCCAAGCCCTCAGCCTCTCATCCCTTGCCCCAACTCAGAGCCCAACCCTCCCACACCCCAATCCTGAGCCTACTCCAGCACCTTTACTCCCACCCAGACCCCCAGTGCCCTGAGCCCAGTCCTGTCCGCCAACCCCCTTGGCCCAAGCCCACAGTGCCATCTTACACCCTAAGCCTGCGAGGAAAAAGGCTCCCCAGTTCCAGCCCTCCCCAGTGTCCTCAAGACCAAAGGGCAGGATGAGCAGCACTAGATGAACTGTGAAAAGTCCACCCCGACCTCGGAGGGGTTTAGAAATAGATTTTCCATGTGAAATTAATAAAATGTGAAGTTTTAAAAACCCCTTTAACTGCTCAAGGACATATCTGCTGGTGGTGTTTGTCAGGTCACAACAAAGTTTGATTCAGTTACGTAATCTCAGCCTTAGAACAGAAAACCAGCTGTCAACCTTTCTTAGGGAAAGTGCAAGGCAGTGCTGTCCAGTGGCTAGAGCTAGGGATTAGCCATTGGAACACCTGGTTCTATTTCTGGCTCTGCCACGGACATACTGCTAGGCCTGGTCTCCAGTAAAACGTGAGGCTGACCCCGTGATGGCATTTGGGGATGTGACAGAGCCACGCCCCTGGGCATGTGCGGCAGGTCTCAGATGGGGAGGCAGCATCTCCCCAAACAGCCCGGCCCGGCCCACCAGCACTCTGCTCCCACAAGCACCCTGAGCGGAGTTCCAGCTCGTTCATGGCCCAGCACCAGCAGCGCAGGCTTGGGCCAGACGGCTGGCTGCCAGGGTATGGGGAGGTAAGGCTGTGCCCTGCCTGCTGCTCCAGTAGGGAATGCTGCAGCAGTGCCAGCAGCTGGGTGCTGCAGGACTGGGGGTCAGGGCACTCGCTCCGAGGTGGGAAGATACTGAGGCACAGCCCACCTCTGGTTCTGGGGGTAATGCGGCTCCATCAACCATTCCAGAGCTGGGGCCCTGCGACCCTACTGTATGCTCCGGGACTGGGACCCTGCGACCCTACTGTACACTCCGGGGCTGGGGCCCTGCAACCATACTGTACGCTCCGGGACTGGGGCCCTGCGACCCTACTGTACGCTCCGGGGCTGGGGCCCTGCGACCCTACTGTACACTCCGGGGCTGGGGCCCTGCGACCCTACTGTACGCTCCGGGGCTGGGGCCCTGCGACCCTACTGTACGCTCCGGGGCTAGGGCCCTGCGACCCTACTGTACGCTCCGGGACTGGGGCTTGGGGACTGCAATCGCACTGCACACTCCAGAGTGGGGCCGTGGCCCTGCGACCCCACTGTACATGCCAGGGCTAGGGCCCTGCGCCCCCACTGCATGCTCCGGGGCTGGGGCCCTGCGACCATACTGTACGCTCTGGGACTGGGGCTTGGGGACTGCAATCGCACTGCACACTCCAGAGTGGGGCCGTGGCCCTGCGACCCCACTGTACATGCCAGGGCTAGGGCCCTGCGCCCCCACTGCATGCTCCGGGGCTGGAGCCCTGCGACCCCACTGCACGCTCCTGGCTTGGCACTGGGAGCACTGTGGTCTCAGTGCCTGCTCTGCACTGAGTTGGGGGGCAGGGGAAGGGTGCGCGAGCTTAGGGCAGCCGACCAGCCATGGGGGGCACCCTGGGCTCTAGCAGGAAACAGAAGGGGAAGGGCTGGGATGGGGCCTCCAGCAGAAGGAGAGGGGAGGGGCTGGAATAGGGGCTCTCCGCCCCTAACCTGCAGTTCACCTACTGCCCGTGCCCCTGAATGGGGTTGTTCAGATGCTCCATCACACACCCAGCCCCGTGTCCCCCCACCCCAGTGCAGACGGCACTAGGCAGGTACACGTCCATGACAGCGCCGGAAGAATGTCGAGTGCTACTGGCGGTCGCTGTCAAACGCAAGGCTGGTCAATATTCGAAAGGCAGCATGGGTTTGAATAACACATTGCCCGGAGTCAGAGAAAGCAGCGTTATCGCCCACGCTGGATGTGCTATGGCCAAGACACTCGCCTAAGCTGCTCTTGTTTAACTGGCTGAGGCGTTGCCACGTGCCAAACCGCTGTAAGCAGGAGTCTGGCCCCGCGTGTGCCTGCATTAAGTGGACTTTGCTGCTTCAGAGCTGGTGGGCCAGCACAGCGCTAGAGAAAGCAGCCACCGGAGTGTCACTGCAAAGTGACCTAGTCACACTCAAACGGCCACGTGTGGCTAGTGGCGAGTGTGTTGGACACCAGTGGTCTAGATCCATTTTAAGGTTAGGGAAATCAAGGCAATTTCTTTGCATGGACTTAAAGGCCGAGTGACCATGACATTTCTCCAGGAGCTCTCACCAAAGGAAGCTGAAAATACCTCTGGGTTTGCGGCTGGTCAGCAACTCTTGCTGCTGGCAAGAGACCCGGTTTGCTACGCCAGCAATGCAGGAGCTTGGCGGCCGGGGGGATGCTCACAGCCGGTTCCTCAGGCACTTTCACTGGGCTCTGCTGTACGTGATGGAGCAGTTAGCTGGCGGACGAGACACCTCTGTTGGACCCAATTACCAGCACCAGGTAGGTGGAGAGTGGGGCTGGTTTGTGATTGCTTGCACTACGTGGGCACCGCTGAGGTCTCAGCCTTAAAGGCTCCTGTCCAGTCTTCATGCCAGCTTGCCTTTCCTGCCACGCTATCGCAAACCCAGCTACTGAAACCCTCCGCCCTCGCCCCCAGCCCACTCCCCGCTTTCCCGCTCCTTCGGTTCCAGTGCTCCTCCCAGGCCCGGCCGCGCACAGCTGCTGTCACATGACACCCACGTGGCGCTGCCCGTGGCACTTGCTGTGCACCTGGTGGGATGTGAACCGCCCAATCTCATGCTGGCAGTGCTGCGTGGCGAGTGTCTGATGCCTCCTGCTGTAACACCTTCGTCCTATGAACCCAACGGGACAGGTAGCTCACCAACCCCCATGGAAACACACCTGTCAAGTGGTTCTGGAACTGGGCTCCCAGTCGGAGAGTGGCCTTTCGCGGGAGCAAAGCCCATTCGCTACTTGGAGAATCGGTGTGAATGCGCAGCAGAGAAACGCAAGTAGGCAGCAGCCCGGAGAGCGAGCTGGGCACGCTCTGGGTGGGGGGTACGATAGTGGTACCTAGAATCCTTGGCAATCCATCCCCCTCCGAGGCACAGGCATGGCCCATTAACACCACATGTGGCACTCGCCCACACAGCCGGGTTCACAGAACGGGCAGGTGAGGTGACGTGCTATTTCTGGAAGCACTGAGTTTGTGCCTGCTGTGCTTTTAATAACTCACTTTGTGGGGAAGGCTGGCTTTGGAATTCATAATTACCAAACTGATGCACACTTCAAGTACTTTACCCAGGTGATGTTGCAGGCTTCCTGGGTGATCAGGCAGCAACGTTCCTAACTACATACATCTGCCCGGAGCCTGCAGGGGCTAGAATTCAATGTGAAAAAACTCAATTGAACCAGCACACGTGGGCTTTAAAAATAACGTGAGTTTCCATGGGAAAGCTAAATCTGCATTTGTACATACGCTAACACTGCCAGCTTGTTTACAGGGGGGTGCTCATGAAAGTTGAGACGAATTCACTAAACATGTGAAGTGTAAATGAATTAACCCTTCCCTGGATTTATGCGAAAACTAAATCCTGCTTTAAACCAGAATAAGAGCATCTATACAGACTTTTCAAGCTGGTTTAATTAAACCAGAGGCAATCACATCTGTTAAACTAGTGCAGCTCATCTAGACAAGGCCAAGCCCCCCATCAATATCAATATAAGGGTGCAGGTATTTTTTAGCTATTCTGTTCCTTAATGACCAGAGTGGGGCATGAAGCCCTCGGGAAAAAAGGAAGTTCCCGCCTGCCACCCCGCACTGCTGCCTCTGATCCAGATGCAGCAGCATGGGGTGATAGCAGCCTCTGTCCACGGGACAGGGCTGGGCCAAGCTCCCGGTGAACAGAGGCTGCTCTGCCATCCCGCAGAGCAGCCTCTGTCCGTGGAGAGCCCGGGCCCACTGCAGACAGAGGCTGTTCTGTGGCAGTAGCCCTTGTGCATGGGGGGCACAAAGTCCAGGTGGACGGGGCTACACCAGCATCCCATCTGCCCTCCCCCCCACTGTTACCTTGCTGTGGGAGGCAGTAGGAGGAGAGGCAGCTCTGTGAAGCTGGCACCTGCAGAGAGCTGGCTCAAAAGCCAGCTCCCCAGGTGTATCAGCTCCCATCTACTCCCCTCCCAAGCGCGTCTGCCTTTGATGGACAGCAGTACGGGAGGTGGGGGGAGAGGCGGCTCTTTGTGAGCTGTTACACATGGAGAACCAGCTTGAAAGCCACTTCTCACACATACCAGCTCACACATGCCCCCCCACCCTCTGTGCTGCTGACTATCAGAGGCAGCAGAGTGGGGCAGGGGGCAGAACAGGCAGATCCACAGGTTCTGGGACTTGTGGGGAGCTGACTTAAGTTGGCTCCCCATGGGCATCGGCTCCCACCTCTCCCTTCTTGCTGTCTCTGATACAGTGTATGTAGTCGTTAGGGTTAACGGATAAGCCCAGGCTAACCAGTTAATCGTTTACATGACTAGACACTAACATCCCTCATTCAGCTTCTGTAACATTCCTCCTGTAGCTTAAAAAAAAAAAAAAAAAAATCTTATCCCTTTTACACCACCCTCGCTGAAGTGGTCCAGACATCCAGATCCAGAATCACAGAAAGCATGCGGTCTGGATCCTGTGCGGAGGCAGGATCAGATGCACCTCGATCATCCTGGACAGGCATTTATCCAGCCTGTGCTTAAAAACTTTCCAAGATGGGGATCCTAAAACCTGCCTTGAAAGCCCCAGCTGGTGCTTAACTACCCTCACAGTGAAGTCTTTTCCCCCTCATATTTAATTAATTTCCCTTGCTGAGGATTAAATCTGTTACTTCTCAACCTCCTTTCAGTGGCATGGAGAATAGTTGATCACCATCCTCTGTGTAACAACCCTTAACATATCTGGAAACAGTTATCACATCCGCCCTCAGGAATCGTGTCTCAGGACTGACCATGCCCAGGTTTTGTAACCTTTCCTCATAGGTCAGATTTTTCTAAACTTTTTATCATTTTGTGTTGCTCTCCTCTGGACTTTGATGCATCCACCTCTTTCCTAAAGCATGGTGCCCCAGCCTGAACCAAGGGGTCTCACCAGTCCCAGACAGAATGAGACAGAGGCTTACAGATGACACTGCTGTTAACTGACATTCACTTGTTTGGCAAGTGCATCCCATTGTTGGCTCTTACTGAATTAGTGTCCCTGTATAATCCCGGGTCCCTTTCAGCATTGCCACCACCTAGTCAGTTGTTATGTTTTTTGTATTTGAGCATTTGAGGCTTCCTTCCCATGCACAGCACCTAGCGCTGTACAGAATTTCATCTTGTTGATTTCAGAGCGACTCTCCTGTTTGTCAAGGTAATTCGGAGTTTTAATCCTGTCCTCCAAAAGGCTTGCAATCCCTCCCTGCTTGGTGTCATCTGCAAATTGTATAAACATACTCTCCCTTCTGTTATCCAAGTCATCAATTAAAGTATTAATAGTACTGAACCCAGAATGCATCCTCCACTCCAGTTTGACAGCAAACCACTGAGAACTACTTTGAGGATAGCCTTTCAATCAGTTGTGCACTCAGCTAAAGTAATTTCATCTAGAATACAGTGCTCTGGTTTGCCTCAGACTGTGTCAAGCCCTACTGAAATCAAAAGATCGCTGTAGCTTCCCCCCAGCTACTCAACCAATAGCCCTGTTAAAGACAGAACTTGGTTGGTTTGGCATGAGCTGTTCTTGACAAATTCATGTTGGCCATTATTTATCAACCTATTATCCTCCAGGTGCTTGCAAATTGTTCAATGATTTGTTCCAGTATCTTTCCAGGTAGCAAAGCTCTGCTGGCTGGTATACAATTCCTGGATCCTCTTTGCTCCCTTTTTAAAGATAGGTACTTCTTCCCCTCTTCCAGCAATCGTAGGGAGTTGGTAGGTAAGAGCCCATGGGAAGCAAGTCTAAGAGGAAAAATAACTGAAAACAGTTGGCAGTTTTTCAAAGGAACTGTATTAAAGGTGGAAGAGAAAACTATTCCACTGCACAGGAAAGACAGGAAGTATGGCAAGAAATTACTCTGACTTAACCAGGAGATCTGGAATGAACTAAATATCAAAAAAGGAGTCCTACAAAGTGAAAGCCAGGTCAAATTACACAGGATGAATACAAACAGCACAAGTACACAGGGGCAAATTGGAAGAGCCAAGGCACAAAATGAGATCAAAGTAGCTAGAGACATAAAAGGTAACAAGAAAAAACAACAAATGTATTAGAAGCAAGAGGAGGACCAAGGACCAGGTGACCCCTTACTCAATGAAGAAGGAAAAACAGTAACAGAAAATGTGGAAATGGCAGAGGGGCTTCCTGACTCCTTTGTTTCGGGTTTCACCAAGAAGATTGGTGGCCACTGAACACCTAATATAGTGGAATGCTAGAGAAAGGGAAGTAGGTTCAGAAGTTAAAATAGCAAAAGATGTTAAAAATGACTTAGAAAAAAGTGAGATGTCTTCAAGTCACCAGGGCCTGATGAAATGCATCTCAGAATACTCAAGGAGCTGATTGAGGCAGTATCTGAGCTGTTAGCTATCATCTTTGAAAAGTCATGGAAGACGGGAGAGATTCCAGAAGACTGAAAAAGGGTAAATCTAGTGCCCAGCTATAAAAAGGGAAATAAGAACAACCCAGGAAACTACAGAGCAGTCAGTTTAAATTCTGTGCCAGAAAAGATAACGGAACAAATAACTAAGGAATCCATTTGCAAATATCTAGAAGATAAGAAGGCGATAGGTAACAGCCAGCATGGGTTTGTCAAGAACAAGTGTCCAACCAACTTGATAGCTTTCTTTCCTAGGATAACAAGTTTGTGGACGGAGGGGGAAGTGGTAGATGTGGTTTATATTGATTTTTAGTTAAGCATTTCATACAGTCTTGCATTAATAAACTAGGGAAACACAACCTAAATAAGGCTACTATAAGGTGGGTGCATAACTGGCTGAATAACCACTCAGAGTAGTTATCAATGGCTCACAATCCTGCTGGAAGGACATAAGGAGAGGGGTTGCACCAGGATCGGTTCTGAGACCAGTTCTGTTCAGTAGCTTCATCAATGATTTAGATAAGGGCATAAAGAGTACACTTCCAAAGTCTGTGGATAATGCCAAGCTGGGAGGGGTTGCAAATGCTTTAGAGAACAGGATTGTAACTGCAATATAGAACATTACTGGTGTTTATTTAGATATCCCATTTCTTACACAAGGCACTACAACTCTTTTACAAAGCCATCAGCATTTGAACATTCCTTAACTGAGTGATCCATTGATTGTATTACAGGTTAAACCTTTCTAGTCTGACACCCTCGGGACCTGACCGGTGCCAAACCAGAGAATTTGCCAAACCACAAGAGATCAATTTTGTCTAGCAGCATCACCAGCACTTCCACTGCTTGCTGGGCCCTTAGAAGGCATTTAAGGGTAAATTAGAGCTAAATAACAGCACAAAACAGAGCCAGGAGCGGGGGCTGTAAACAAACGTTATGGGACCGTGGGAAACTTGGCCACACCCATGGTAAGTGGACATCCAGCTAGCTAAAATCCTGCCGGACCATGGGTGTTGCTAGACCAGAGAGTGCCCAACTAGAGAGGTTCAACCTGTATTGACACATTTGCTCTGTTATTATTTGTATTATTGTGTCACCTAGGAACCGCAGTGCTGGGCCAGGCCCCCATGTGGAAAGCACCATGCAATTGCAGAACTAGAGACAGCCCCTGGCTCAAAGGTCTTACAATCTAAGGATAAGACAAGACAAGAGACAACAGATGGATACAGATGGATGCAGGGAGTAGTAAACAGTCATCCAATACTGGCAAGCATGAGGCAGCCATCTTGGCACACCAGCAGTTAACCGACTGATTTCTCAATCCTCTTTCTTTTTGCTCTCCTCACTTGGTGTGTTATGTAAATCACAGAGGATCAAATGTTTGGGCCTGGCCCCGGCCACAGCCCTGACCTTTTGAGATGTTCTGTGAGTTCTTTTGGGTGCTACCTCATGTGAGATTCCACCAGTCCTGGGCCTAAGACCAATTTGAGCTAAACTGTCTAAATATTCATTAGAACAGATGTAATGATTTCTGCGCTATGTCACTATTGTAGCATGGAACAGAGTTCACTCAAACAGCAGTCTGTCATTAAACACACCTTATGATGTAATGTTGTAGGAATTTGCTTGTACCCCTGGGTACAGAAAGTTTGGAAAACATCTTTTTGCTGTTCTGCAAAATGAATCCAAGGGGAATACATACGTTTAGACTAATGAGAACTTCCTGTTAAAAGCATCTGTATCAAGAATTCGGGTTGCTAATTAGACTCAGGTGTCTCATTGGTAGCTTTAACATTTCAATCCCTGAGACAGAAACCATTCTCCAGCTGAGGTAAGATTCCACACTGTGCTGTCTTCTGGTTGCTGAACTGTGCATACCTTATGCTCTCTCATTCGCATCTTGTCTATCTGACACTAGACATGGGGTTTCATTCTTGTTTTCACTGGTGCAAGTGACGGAAGGAACACTGCCGTAGATGGGCTCTCTGGGCCACACCACCCTGTGCTACAGACCAGCTCTGAGAAAGGGAAAATTCCTCACAGCTGGTTTCTAGCTCTCCTGCTAGTGCTAGGGCAATGCTGAAAACCTTCCCTGATGTCCCAACACAGAAACGGCCACAGACAATGTTGGGGGTATATGCCCCCAAGCAGCTGGGAAAAGCTACCATTCCAGATAGTCAACAGGTGGACTATGCCCAAATCTGGACCACTAGATGCTTTTGAACAAACCCAACATCTTTTAATATAGGCTATGTCTACCCTACACTTCTTTTTCGGAAAAAGGTACTCTCCGCAGTTGAGTACCTTTTTCCAATTTTTTTTTGGAAGAAGCTTTTCCAAAATTTGACCCGTCTACACTGGGCCAAATTTCAGAAAAACCTCCTCTTTCAGGAGAGCCCTTCTTCCTTGTGAAAAAAATCTCAGAAGAGCAGACGTGTTCCCTGGATGTAGCCTTATTCATTACTGTTGTTGGGTTTTTATAATTTTCTCTGGAGTCTGGATCTTAACTATACTTTGACCAAGAAATCTGGACCTCAACAAAAGAGTCATTGATCGCTCCTGTACTATTCTACTGAAATGTTCATACACGTTGGATTTTAAGAAGCTCTCCATCACATACCTTGAGATGGTTAGTACATGTGGAAACAACCAAGTTTTCGACAATCAATCAGTGCAGTATTGATGACGTCTAACTAAGCACTTTGACAGTGCAAAGCTAATCCTCGGGTTCCCCAAGTGATGAGCTGGCTGCGGTGCCTGTTTGACAGAGGAGATGGATGGGCGAAGCAGCCTGCCCTCACACAGCAAGCTAGCGGCACACTGGGACTAGTTTAAGAGTCTGGCTCCCCGGCTCTTTCTTGTTCCTCAGACCATGTTGCTTTTCTTTGCATTGTCAGCCGTTTTAGACAGTCCTGTGGCTAAGCAAGTGTCACACAGTTTTATACTGGACAGGGAGGTAGCTGTGGGCAGCTAAATGGATCTCTGGTCTACAAGTCAGAAGACTGGGAGTCTGTTCCCAACTCTACTGCTGGCTTATGGTATGTTTTCAATTTCAAAAGCACACTTAACTTTGGGGGTCCACCTGACACATCCAGGGCCTGACTCTGACAGGCTCCGCACCCACAACTCCAACAGAAGCCAACGGGAGCTGCAGATGCTCAGCACCTCAAATTCAGAGCTTGGGGGGGAAGCTGGGCACCCCAAAAACAAGGCATCTGAAAGCAGTGGGCATGTTTGAAAATGTAGGTCAGACCTCTGTCTGCCACACCCTCTGGTAAAGGGCGATAATATTGCCTGCCTGCCCGCCCTTTGCGAAGCACCTGGAAAGCCACTGTGCACATGTTCTGGAGAGGGAGGGGATTAACTTGGCTCTGCCCCAGCCTTCTGGTCAAATAGGTAGTTCTGCCTTTAACAGCACTATTCCCTGTGGCACAGTCTGGGGTGTGGCTAAACTGCACCTGTAGCTCGAAATCAGCGACGCCATCCGAGCTACACAAACTGCATTACTTATTTCGAGTTAATTTTGAAATAGCTTCTTTCGTAATTTCACAATAAACCGCTATTCTGTAACATCCCTTAATCCTCATGGAACGAGGTTTACAGAGACATTGGAATAGTGAGCCCATTTGATTTTGAAATAATGGCCTTGTTTCAAAGACGGGAAACAGCTATTTCAGCCTTGTCCTGTGCAGTGGGGGTGCTGGGTCGCATGGCTGGGAACCTCACCAAAATAAGCAGTGTGCATCTCACAAGGCCTTTCGCTTATCAGGAAGTTGCAGTGCAGTGAACAGTCTGACTCCGTCCAGCACCATCCTACAGTAACTTATTTAGCTAAAAGACAAGTCTGTGGTCTGAGAAAACAGAACTGATCTTTTCCCTAACACCAGGGCTCTTGTACCAGTTGAAATAGTGGAGTGGGGGACACAGATTAAAAACTACAAACGCCACTCTCATGAATTCCATTATGATTGGAGCCCTGCTTGGATACAAAATTGGTATCCACATCTGCAGAGATCCGCATCCATATCCATGGAAGTGGATAGCCATGGATCTAAAGTAGACTGCCATCAAGTGCCAAACTGGAAGATGTTGGCCAAACTGGACAGTATGATAAAGGATTAATGGACACAAATCAGATATTCAAAATGGTAACTCAGAAAACTGGTGGGGGAACATTTTAACCTGCCCAGGCTTTCATTACTGAATTTCAAAGCAGCCATTCTTTTGCAGAGTAATTTCAGGAACCAATCTGAGAGTGCGCCTGTGGAACTGACCTTCATCGGCAAATTTGACATGTTTGTCCAAAGACATTAACTGAACAAACTGAACAAAGACATTAACTGGATAGGCCGTTCTATTCAACACCCAAATGGCATCAAAAGCTAAGTATCAGACACTTACAGCCCACGACACTAATTGGCAAGGCTTTTTCCTTTCTGCTCCCCCTTCCTCTCTTTCCACTTCACATTTTGGGGGTTTCTGCGCCTCTTGCTCCACTCATCTGAAGAAGTGGCTTGCGCTCACGAAAGCTCAAGATACCAGCTATATGTTGTGTTCATCTCCAAGGTGCTGCAGGACCACTCGTTTTTTTAAGGGTTTATTTTAAAATCAAGTGGACATTTGTCGAGTCCTCTCAATAGCGCCTGATGCAAAGCACTGCCCACGTAGACTGTAGTGGATGCATTAGCTTTGTGCTTTGCCTTCGATCAGATGGCTTAAAGATGGAGGTGTTCAGTTGCCAAAGAAGCCAGTTTCCTGCTCACCCACTCCCCCTTCTACAGCAGTAAAACCACCAGCCATATGTTCCCACTTGCAGACATTAAAGGGCTATTTAGCCTTTGTAAAGACATCACTCACATAACAATGATGCACAGGCGGGTGGGAAAAAACCTGTTTGCATCCTGTGACAGAGGCTGCTGTGATGTTTTTCTTCTATTTGAGGATCCCACGGTTGCCCAAGGCAAATCTATACTTGTCCACGTATCACGGTGTGAGCACCAAATCCTCTTGCAGCAGAGAAAGGTCTTACTGCAGTGTAAAGGAGGGTGAATGTAACTTTACTAATAGGATTGTTTGCTTATCTGCAAAGGTCTCCTCCACACAAACAGGCTCTGTGAACTCAAGTTATCCTCTCTGGCCTAACCATTCCTCCAGGACATGCAGCAGAAGATCAGCGTGAAGCCAAAGGAAAGCAGGGCATGGCCATGATCCTGGTTCTTCTGTCACGCCAGTGTAAACTAGAGCAACATCCCTGAAGTCAGTGGAGTCACACTGCTGTCAAATCCGAGGGAGAGGAGATCTTTCCCTGGAGATGTCCTTGACGTACCGGGATGCTGAAAGATGCCTTCTCAGGCCATACCTAGATGTACAGGGCTGCAGCTGCAGCACGTGGGGTGAAGACATGGTGCAGACCAGCAAGAGCTCTCCCATAAGCATAAAAAACCCACCTACTGCGAGCGGCAGAAGCTACGTCAGGGGGAGCAACTCTCCCGCCAACACAGCACTGTGCACATGAGCACTTGGGCCAGCATAATTTATGTTACTCAGGGTGGGTGGTTTATTCATACCCCGAGCACATAAATTATGCTGGCATAATTTGCAGTGCAGACACAGCTACAGTCTCTTCTTCTATATATAGTCTTTTTATCCAGTAAGGGAGCCTGATATACTATGATAGCGGTGGGCAAGATACCTCTCATGGGCCGGATCCAGCCCGCCAAGCCACCGCATCCAGCCCACGGATGCCCCTCCCGGGACCCTCAGATGTGCACCAGCCGCTGTTTTAAACACAGGGCTTGCTCTGTGCGACTCTCTACTCTGGAGGGAGGTGGAGACGGAGGGTGATCTCATCCCCCAGCCCGATCCTCAGCTTCTATTGGTCAGAAACAATTGACCAATAGGAGCTGAAGGACTGGTCTGGGAGATGGGGGCAAGCAAGCCTCTCCCCCACCCCCACCTCCCAGAGTAGGGAGCCACGTGAAGGGAGCAGGCTGCATTTCAATGCTCTGGGGCTACAGCAGGCAGGGAGCCCAGCTGCCCTGAGGGTGCTGCAGGCCAGGAGATGCTTCAGTAAGCGCCTCCCAGGCAGAGCGTGCCTCTGGCACCCCAGCCCCTCCCACAGCCCAACTCCCACCCCCAGGTCACCTTCCAAACCCTCTGCACCCCACCTGCCCCAGGTCACAACTCCCTCCCAGACCCTGCACCCCCTTTTATACCTCTCCCCCAGACCAGAATCCTCTCCTGCACCCCCACTCCCTCCCCAACCCAGGTCACAACCTCCTCCTTCACCCAAACTCCCTCTCAGACCTCACACTATTTTCTGCACCCCAGTCCCTTACTCCATGCACCCCAACCTCCATCCTAGACCCCACACCTCCTTCACAGAAAAGTGTGGCCCTTGACCACTTTCCAAAATCTTGAAGTGGCCCCCCAAAAATTATTGCCCGTCCCTGTACCATGAGGATACTTGGCAGGGTATTCTCTGCACCACTTCTAGATGGATGGGTGGCTCTCACTTTGACAGTTTTGGGGAGGAAACTAGTAAAATTCCTCTGTGGAAGTCACAGTTCTTCTCCTCTGTTTCCAGTGTTCTTCCACACTGAGAGAATCATTTACACACTGGTACTTGCTTGGTGACTTCCTGAAATCCAGTGGGGATTTATAATCTGTTTGAAATGGAACCGGGAGAGGCTCCAGGTCTTTAGCTCAGCAATAGCTATGTGTCTCTGTAGGCACATGCAGCAAGGAAGTGCAAGACCCAGCTTTCTATCCAGCGCACAGATGGAATCTGGGCACCCACTTGTTTAGTCAAAGAAATTGGTACATGGTAAAAGTGCAAATTTCCCAAGATAGGCAAATAGGATTGCAGTCACAGATTTGCAAGCACTTAGTGGAGCATGCGGAAAACTGACAGTTTGCTCAAAGTGAGATTTGCATAGGCATGGGGCCAGGCAGGTGTGCAGCTGATCACCTGTGCTCACAGATACCAGGCTTGCACGTGCACATTGGTCGTTTAGGTGACCTATGAAACTTTCACATTCAGTTGTGCAGGTCTAACTGAACATCTGGGTATAAAATCTCTCTTGGAAAGCATGCACGGTTTCCATAAGAATACACTTGGTCTCTTTATGCCTAGGCTAACAGGCAGTGCGTTCAAATGTTGCCAGTGTTTCAGCCAACTAGGTGTCATGTAGTATATTCCTAAACTGAGTGGATGGGCGTGTTCTCAGCAAGTGTAGAGAAGCAGAATGAGCCTGGGGGGGAAGGCATTGGACGGGGACTCAGGGCACTTCTAAACAGCATGGCTATAGCAGGAATAAGCTACACAACTTCAGCTACATCAATTGCGTAGCTTAAGTTGAAATAGCTTATTTCAGCTTTTGGCGCGGTCTACACAGCAGGAAGTCCAAGGAAGAGCACCCTTCCTTCAACTTCCCTTACTCCTCATAACGTGAGGATTACAGGAGTCTGAGTAAGAAGTCCTCCAGTCGACATAACTGCTTGTAGTGTAGAGGCGGACTAAGTTATTTAGGAATCAGGTCAGTTATTCCAAAATAACCCTGCTGTGTAGACGTACCCTCAGAAACCCGCTTTAGTTGGTGTCTTGACTCTGGGTAAATCTCTAGTCCCAGCTACACTAGAAAAGGCTTGTATCTATAGCAGGGCAACTCATCACATGGCCCGCAGGTGGGATCCTTTGAACATGGCATCCACTGGGAACAAGCTGCACAATGGTGAGACGTCTCTCAGACAGGGCGAGCACTGAAAGATGCAAGCGGACTGGTTGGCTGGAACAGATGGGTACAGGGTGTCGGCATTTCTAGTCCCTAGGGAGGAGGTGCCGGGAGTGCTGGGGCATTGTGGGAAATGCTTTGTATTCATGCCAGTAAGTGTGAAAGAAGCTATTTGCATATATTTTTGCATGTATATGCAGCCCTTGGCATGTGATGTGTGAGTATCTTTGTGGCCCCCGAGGCTTCCAAAGTTGAACAGCCCTGACTATAGTGTTAGCGGCATGACTGTAGTGACAAACCCTCAGAGTAGATACAGCTTATACATGCAAACAAGCTTATCCCAGCTCCGCGAAGGAAATAAGCTATACCACACATTATATGCTGGTAGAGCTGTCTCTATGCTAGGCTGTTTGCTAGGATAGGGGTGTCACAGCATCATTGCTCAGCAGAGCAATTTTCTAGACCCGCACACATTTCTAGTGTAGATCTGGCCTTAGTCTGCCTGTTCCTCAGTTTCCTAGCTGTAAAATGGGGATTAACCCTTTCCTCCCTCAGAGGGCTCAATCCATTATTGTGGACCACAGAAGAGCCTAGACAGACACCCAGAGATAAGAGCTGGAATTGGGGAGTCTCTGGGGTCTGTCTAATGGATTTCCTGGAAGGTTGCTCCTGCATCTACTATTTTTGCTGAATTGCTCCTGACTACCATTACGGTGCAGATATAAACATTTGGATCCACTCCTAAAATAATCCAGTTGTATTGACCCACAGTCCCACCCTTCACTTTTCCAAGTCTCTCATTGTTTGAGCCCTCTGCGGATACAAACATCTGGATCAAGATTCGATCTGTGATCCATAAAGATGGCAAACAATACAATGGCAGCTGCACATCTCTGTGGCTGTAAAGCAGATATTCTTGGGTTTGCAGGACTCTTATCAGAACTCCTTTTGTTTAAAAATAAAGAACATTGTCACAGACAATGGGGATGCCCCATCTCATCTACCTCCAGCACAACGGGCTTTCTAAGCAGTTGTCTTGCCAGGTATTTTAATGGCATGTCACCCTTGTAGCTGAGCATCTGTACAGGAGGGAAGAGAAGGGGGCAGTTCCCCTTTTAAAGAAGCTCCATGTGAAAGAAAGGAGTGAAATGGCCTTTCATCATTCCCTAGATCCAAGGGCTATTTCTCTGGATGTTACTTTTCTTTACAGAGCTTCTTTCCCGCCAGCTAAGCACTGTTAGTTTTAGAGACTGAGAATAAGTCTGGCAAATGGCTTCCATCAATCTCATTCCTGGCAGGGAGGGGGAATTTTCTGTGACGAGAGGAGTCGGTAGGCTTGGGGCATCAGCATGGATGTGCACTTGAGAACAGAAACGCTGTTCAAACTCGGCTTAAAGAAACCCTGTTGCTGAGGCGCGTAAGGGGTGGTCTGTCAAACCCCTGAGAGGGGGTGGAGTTGAGCGAGGCCAAACGCCCGTCTCCTGCCATGCTCTCTCTCCAGTGACATTTCCATCCTGACACAATGTGTGTCCGCCTTGCCTCCACTGCCACCCCCGAGGGCCAATCAGTCCAGCCAAAGAGCAACGGAAGTTACAGCTGCCAGGTTATAAAGCTGTTTCTTGTAGCAGTCCAAAAGTCCTAACTTCTCTGGGCTGAGACCCAAGTGCCCTCTGCAAAGGTCGCCCCCCTCCTCCCCCATATTTTGATTTTTTGGAAGTCTCTGAAGAAAAGCCATTTTGACAGTTCGAAGCGCCTCCGACACAGAGGGCTGACAAGCAGGAGGCCTTTAGTCCCACAGCCCCACTGTGCTGAGCGCGCACAGGCAATTTGGTGTCAAAAGAAGAAAGCGCAGCACCGTTTGCAAGGCTAGCTGACTGTGCGGTTACTGCAGAGGTGCTGGTAAGCCAGCCTCCAGCCTGCTCCTAAAGTCGGTTTTATTTGAGCTCTACTCACACAGCCCGTAGTGTCTGTAAAACAGAATATAAGTATCAGCCCTGGGCTCTGTCTGAAGCAGAGGGGGAGGGTGTTTACAACAGGAGGTGCCCAAAATGGCAGACCTAAAAGGGCCAGTTGTACTGCGAATTGTTTAGGATGAAATTCCTCTCCTCCCTCTGTACAGCAGGCGTGTCTCCTTGCCACACTGGGCTGCGATCCGGTCACATCCCTCAGGCTACGTGGGCTCTCCCCCTGGCCCAGTCCGTTACCAGATTTTGCTGACCTGGGACACTGCTATGAATAGTGCTCAGAAGACGTGCCAAATGCAGACAGCACAGACCAGGCCCAAATCAAATCTCCTCTAGCTCCTTTAATACCCATATTCAAACATGGAAGCGTTCGGTATTGTAGATACGGCCACGGACGGGAGACGGACACATTACTACAGTGGAGGAAGTTCTGCTAGTGGTTCAGAAAGTGGTACTGTGGCTCATTGTTAACCCACTTCCTCCCTGGAGTGCTGGGGCTACATCTTTGGGGAAGATGGTAAAACTGAGTGTCACGTTTGGGACAAGAGCGCTCTGAGCAGGTGGTGAGATCCAGGGCTGAGTAAGGCCAGGTCAGACACCAGCAGGTGAGAGGGAAAACCAGATACTGAGAGGCGAGAGGCAGGCAGGGCCAGGTTCCAGGGAGATCAGGAAGAAGGGACAAACTTAAGAGCAGCACCACAAATCAGTAATCAGAGTCAGAGCAGGTCAGGACAACAGAAAGCCAAACGCGGGGAGCAGCAGCAGGCAGAACAAGCACAAACCAGAGCAAGGGAGAGCCTGATGCACAGACCACTTTGGGTTTATACAGAAAGAGAACCCCAGCGTTCTGCCAATCAGAGTTCTGGACTGGAGCCCTTTGTCTGGGGCTCAGTTTCTATCCTAGCGACAGGTGGGCAGATTGGAACCTACTAGCTTCTAAGAGGCCTGTGGGCCAGCCCACGGAGACAACTGAGGAGTTGATGGTTCTTCTCCCAGGAGTTAAAGAAATCTCCCCCTGCAATGCTTCCAGCTCTGATCATTCTATTCTGCCTTCCCCCAGTCCCTTTTCTGAGGTCCTAAAGCTGTGGTGTTGCTCCTCAGAGGTGCTGAATCCCAGGGCTGGGTGTATACAAAGTACCTGTGTGTTACTGTTTAATTTAATCATTTTGGTGCAGAAAGCACTCCCCTCAGACAGGCAGTATAGTCATACCATGGACGCCTACTGTGCTCCAGCATAAACGCTGGTAACAATGGAGCTGCTCGACTAGCCAAAGCCTGCCTTCAGAAGACTGACCAAACACTTATGGAATGATCATGCTGCTAGACTGCACCTTTGGATGGAGTCTATCAGGCAGTTGCCCGTCCTGTTGTATGGCTGGGAGTCATGGACCATCCATTACTGCCACATTTTAAACTCAGTTCCATATGCCCTGCCTCAGGAAGACTGTCCATGTGAATCGGTGGGACAAAATTCCTAACACAGAGGTCCTTACGTTGCATGGTGTTGTGGGCATGGAAGCAATGCTTAGGGACAAGCAGTTTCGCTGGATTGGTCATGTTATGAGTATGGATGATACACGGCTACTGAAGATGGGCTTCTGCAGGCAGCTTGTTCATGGAAAGCGCTCTATTGCTGGTCACTAGGAGTGTTATAAAAGGTATCTTTAAAGGCCAACATGAAGTCATTCAGCATATCTCCCAGTGACCTGGAAATCACAGCTCAGGACAGATTGTTCTAGTGAAACAATACGGTTTTTCTGTAGCCATATTGGAAAGCCACTTCCAACAATCCGGTCATCTGAAGAAGTGGGCTGTGCCCACGAAAGCTGAGGATACCATCTACATCTCTCGGAAAAGTTACTCCTGAGCCCTAGAAACAGGGGAGAGAGGGTGCCTATGTTGAGAGGGTTATGCCAGAGCCCTAGGAATGGGTAAGAGTGGATTTTTCACTGTGAGTAGGTCTGCACTGCAACCCTATTTTGAAATAACTTAGTCAGTTATACAGAAGTCAGTTATTTCGAAAGTGTGTCAAAATACTGTCAAGCTGGAGGACTCCTGTAGCCCTCATTGTAGGAGGAGTAGGGGATGTCAGTGGAAGAGTGCTCTGTTTCACAGTAAGTGCTGTGTAGTCCCTATTTCGAATTCAGATACGCAATTGATGTAGCTCAATTTGCATTGCTTATTTCAAGTTAATGTTCATGTGTGCTGAACTGGACTGCGTGCACCCTGAAATGGTTCTCTAGCATCTCTTGCCTTACTCCTTCCAGGCCCTTTTTAGGCCATGCCAGCGGCCCGAGCCGTGGGACAGGGCAGTCGGACGAGCTGAGGGCAAGTGTGTTACAATGAGGGCACATGAAAAGTGCTGGGATTCTGAAGCCCCTAGCAAGGCTCCTCACCTCTCTAGCTCGGACCACAGGCAAGGTAGATGGGCATATGCTGAATTATTTTCGGTCTGACCTGTGAACTGCAGGTGCTGGGATGAGGCACAGAGTGCATCTCTTTTGGGCAACAGGCCCACAACTCCAAGACCATGGCCAGTCACATCCAGATTCCCGGGAAAGGCCCCCCGTGAAGTACAGCACATCTGTCCCTGGAGCACTTCCACTTAGTAATGCTGCTCTTCCGTTAATAAAATGAGTCTCATGTCTAATCAGCGTTACGTGGCATGGGGAAGCACATATGATGCCTGAAAAACAGCAATGCTGGATCTATTACAAGGGCAACTACCATGCTGCCTTTGGAACCCTCATAACTCAGCATTTTCTGATCCAACTTGAGTACAAAGTCTCCCACTTTACGGTCGGGATTCTTCCCATGCGGTTGCCTTGGCCTGGGAGCCAACTGAATGGACAGGCCACAGGATGACTCAAACCATGAGCAGGCCCAGGATGACTCAAGCTATGAGCTTGAAAGTAATGATTTCTGCACGGCACGTTAGCTTAGTATAGTATTAAAGTAAACAAAGAAGGAAGAACATTGAAGTGTTTGTTAACGGACTTTTGGAAACACTCAACTAAGATCAATTGTTGTCAGGTGGCTTGGAACAGGCTGCAGTTGCTTAAGAACAGGAGTATCCCCTTATGTCCTGCTGTTTAATAAAAATTAATGGGTGAGCCCATATGTTCCATCTGGCAACACCACCATAATGACAGTCTCAGTCCAGGGCAACTGCACCTTGTACTCCCCTTCATGGTCAAGGGCACCAGCTCTAGTCTTGTAATTCGCAGCCCTTCTCTCAGGCCTCGCAGAGACCTGTTTTTCCCTCCCTCCTGCCTGAGTTTTCTTCCAGACTGCACCATTTCTTGCCTACACAGTGACCTTTCCAGCAAGCTAGACTGCCTGAACAGGTTAGCATCTGCACTTTGCCTTTTCCTCCAGAAGCTATGAACAACATAATGGCCCGCAGCTGTGAGTTTCCACACAGCTCTTTATAAGCAAGCACATTTATTCTTAAGGTGAAGGCATGGTAGAAAAATCTATTACAAGCAGAAAAGAAAGAAATGTATGCTAAAAGGCTTATTAGAGGTCACCCCAACACCAGCTGTGGGCTCCACTCCAGCCTCAAGTGGTCAGTCCTTCAAAACACACAACTGGCTTTTCCCCATGGCTACACGTTCATAATTGTCTCATGCTTGGTCACCTTACAGAACTGAGTCACTGGAAGCAGTGTTCCCTCTAAGATGTTCCATCCGCTCACGGATGGAAGTTTTGTCTTGCGCACTAATACTGACGTCAGGTGCTGTCATGAACAGGAGTGCTGACCAGCACCTGGTGACTAAGGGGTTAACTCAGGTACCTAGCAAAGGTGTTGGCTGGGGGGGTTGGACAATTAGCCAATAACAATGCAGGTAGGAATTTCAAGCTGGAAAAGAGGGGTTTCTCTCTCTCTCGTTTAAGATCAGAGCAGTTTCTCCCAGGTATGAGGAAGATGAGAGACGCTTCTCTCTCCAAGAACAGACTTCCTGAAATGTGTAAGTAGGGAAAAGTTTAGATAGTCCATCAGGGTTTATTGTTTTCTCTGTCTGGGGGTTTGGAAATTGTTTTTCTCTTTTGTAACTAAGGATGACAGCCCAGGGACTTTCCCTGAGTATATCACAAATTGTGGTTATTTACTATCTAGCCCATTTACTATGCTTGCAACGGTAGTTTTGTTTTGATAATAAAAGACTTTTCTTTTTATTCTAATGAACCGGTATTGATTGACTGTTGTGTCCTTCAGACTCAGTGCCTAGCTACAAGGGCAGAGTCCATTGTTGTCTGGATTCCCTCTGCTTTTCCCAACTCCAAGCAAAACAGAGGTTGGGGCAGGGGGGAGAGCTTTACCTTAGGGAGGGGATTCCCCAAGTGATCTCTTCCCTCGACAAGAGTTTATTTGTATATTTTCTTGGGATCTCTTGGGTGGTGGCAGAGAAGAACCAGTCTTGTCTGGTTTTTTGTTTTGGGGGGGGGGGAGGGGTTGTATCTCACAGAGACTGAGTGAATAAGTTGGTCTCTAGGAATCACAGAGACAGGTTTTGCAGAGTTTATTTGATTAGCCGGCCTCCCATCCCTGCACGCAGAGGGTCAGGTTGGGGGATTGAGCCGTGATAGGTGCGCTTGTTCGGACGTGTGCCACTGTGGCACCCACCCGTTACTGACCAAGTTTATATGTAAAATTTGAATGGTTATGGAAGAAAAAATACTAAAACAAGGAAAATTAACAAGGTACATGACCCTGTGCGCTCTCACCCTGAAAACCACCCAGTCTCACTCCCACCCAGCCTTGCTCCCACCGATCCTGCTTCCATGAGCTCCCCAACCTCTACACCCCCATCCCATGTACCTTTTACCACTAACCCTGCACAGTGCCCCCTTCATCCCAACCCTGCACTTTCCTCCCGGCTGTGCCCCCAACCCCCTAATGCGTATTTTCTGGCTTCTAAGTGCTTAATGGAACTGGAGCAGGTAAAGTTTCCAAAATTTGAATTTCAAAAAAAAAGGGGGGGGGAATTAAAGATACATGAAATCTTAGCTTTTTAGACTAAATGTATAGATAATTTTAATAGTCTCAAACTAGTTTTTGGAAGACTGACGACTGGTAAGGTGAGCATCAAGGTGTTAGTCAAAAATACATAGGCCAAGTAAAAATGTGAGCACCTGAAACAAATCTTTACTTTCACCAAAAATAAGATAGAGTTAACTTTTGAAGTACAGGCAGTCCCCGGGTTACGTACAAGATAGGGACTGTAGGTTTGTTCTTAAGTTGAATCTGTATGTAAGTCGGAACTGGCATCCAGATTCAGCCGCTGAATCTGGACACCAGTTCTGACTTACATACAGATTCAACTTAAGAACCCCAGGCGTCCCCAAGTCAGCTGCTGCTGAAACTGATCAGCAGCTGATTCCAGGAAGCCCGGGGCAGAGCAACTCTGCCTCGGGCTTCCTGTAGTCAGCCGCTGGTCAGTTTCAGCAGCGGCTAACTTGGGGACGCCTGGGGCAGAGCAGCTGGGGTGCTGCTGGGTTGGTCCAGTAGCGCGGCTGCTCCTCGGCGCTACTGGACCAACCCAGCAGCACCCCAGCTGCTCTGCCCCAGGCGTCCTGATTCAGCCACTGCTGAAACTGATCAGCAGCGGCTGAATCAGGACTCCTGGGGCAGAGTAGCTGGGGTGCTGCCGGGTTGGTCCAGTAGCGCCAAGGAGCGGTGCTGCGGGACCAACCGGCAGCGCCCCACCTGCTCTACCACAGGCCCCGGGCTTTGCTCCACATCTCCCTGGTCTGCTGAGGGGGGCACTAGCTGCGTCCCCCCCAGCAGACCAGAGAGACGCGGAGCAAAGCGGCGGAGGACCTGGGGGAGGACCTGCGGCAGCTTCCAGATCAGCTGGAAGCGCCGTGGGTCCGGCCGGGTCCTGCGCGGCTTTGTTCAGCATCTCCCTGGTCTGCAGACCAGAGAGACGCTGAGCAAAGTGGCGCAGGACCCGGGGCTGGACCCGCGGCGCTTCCAGCTGATCTGGAAACGGCCGCGGGTCCGGCCCCGGGTCCTGCGCTGCTTTGGTCTCCGTCTCCCTGGTCTGCTGGCTCCCGCAGCAGACCAGGGAGACGGGGAACAGCTTTTCTCGCCCCGGAGGAGGCGGGCGGCGGGACCAGGCGTCCCGCCACTCCAGTCCTCCGGGGCGAGAAAATCCCCTTTCGTATCTGCGGATCCGACGTAAGTCGGATCCGCGTAACTCGGGGACTGCCTGTAGAGTAGCAGCTTTTTTAGACCTCTAAAGTGCATTTCCCTTTCAGAAAGCTCGAGGAAAATATTTAACACAGATCAACAGGGAGGGATTTCAGATCCATTTGAGACAAGCATTCAGAAAGCATGTCATGATACTTTTATTCCTTTTGTATTTCCTGCCTTTTGTATTTCCTGCCTACAAGTCCCAAGCTCCAACCAAGAGATGAAACCGCCACAAAATTTATTTACCTTTCTGCAACTCACCACCAGATAGCCATACGCATGCTGTACCCATTTCCACATGCACTGAATGACACTGCTCCTGACCGCTTATTGGACCACTGGCCGGGAAACTTAAGTCCATTGCTTGACTGTTTGCAGCGAACCATTGGTTAGGGTTTTTCTACAATGCCTCCCTCACAGGAGTCTTGGGCAATACAGTGTGGTCTAGGCTCGAAGGAAAGTCACTCTACAGGTGTCTGATATGTGAGGGAGCCTAGCTGTGCCTTGCAACTAAACTCTCCAAATGAGGCAGCCGCCCGTGGCGTTCCACCCGCCAAGGCTGCCCCAGCAGGGACAGCCTCACCACGCCCCAGCTCCAGCAGCAGCCAAGGTGGGCAGCCGCCACGCAGCCCGGCCAGAACCCAGGAGGCCACCACCGCCGCCACCACCACCACTCACCTTCCGTTGCAGCAGCAAAGTGAGTGGTAGTGAGCGTTGCTGTACGACCCTCCAAATGATGTGGACAGGCCTAAAATCTTTTGTGTGTGGCTGCACAGGTGCACAGCTTCGAGAGAAGCCTGACTGGAAGCCACCATTCTTCAACAGAGGCCAGGTCTACACAAAACGGGAAGGTTGAATCAAGATAAGCAACTCCAGCGACGTTAACTACGTAGCTGAAGTCAACATACCTTGTTTCGAGTTTCTCCACCGTCCCCACAGCAGGAGGCAGCAGACCCAAATACTCCCATCGGCTTACCTTACTCCTCACAGAAGCAGGCTGCTAAGGGGCGCACCCTTTGACAAATCTTAGCTCGATTCGCTAAATCGAGCCCCGGAAAAATTCATCACAGCAGTGTCGATCTTCCGTTGAGTAAAGACATGGCCTAGTTGAGTTTGTGTAGACACTTAAATTTGTCTCCCCCTCCCAATGTAAGCACTCCATTACATCAACATACTAACATCATTTCTTAAAGCAGTGTTGAGCCCTGGTTGATGTATTGAAGTCAATGCACTGCACACGTAGGCACTGCACGACCTTTGTTGACCCTAACTGTCCTCCAGCAGGTGTCCTGCAATGCCTGACACTAACTACTCTGGCCCCAGTAGTGAAATGCACTGCCCAGGGGTCATGGAGATCTGGAGACCCCTTCCCAGTTAGAGCCCTGGGCATTTTTTAAATTCACTTTCTTGCTGGTCCAGCTTGGCAAGCACACCTAACAGCTCTCCACTGCGGTGTCCAGCTGCCCATGCTGGCTATGTGCTCCAGACGCACACCAGGAGATATTAGATCCCCTGGGTGTGCGTGGAGACGAGGCTGTGCAACCACAGCTAAGGAAACCATACTACGGCCACATCTGGAATCCTGCGTACAGATGTGGGCACCTCATCTCCAAAAAGAGATCTCGGAATTGGAAAAGGTTCAGAAAAGGGCAACAATTGATGAGGGGTTTGGAACGGGTCCCAGATGGAGAGATTGAAAAGACTGGGACTTTTCAGTTTAGAAAAGAGGAGACTAAGGGGGGACAGGACAGAGGTCTAATAAAATCATGACTGGCATGGAAAAAGTGAATAAGGAAAAGTTATTGACTTGTTCCCGTAATATTAGAAGTAGGGGTTCCCAAATGAAATGAATAAGCAGCAGGTTTAAAACAAACCAAAGGAAGTTTTTCTTCACGCAGGGCACAGTCAACCTGGGGAACTCCTTGCCAAAGGAGATTGTGAAGAATAGGACTTTAACAGGGTTCAAAAATGAACTAGATAAATTCATGGCGGTTAGATCCATCAATACTTATTAGCCAGGATGGGTAGGAATGGTGTCCCGAGCCTCTCTGTCTGGAAATGGGTGACAGCAGAGGGATCACGTGAGGATTAGCTATTGTGTTGCCTCCCTCTGGGGCACCTGGCATTGGCCACTGTCGGCAGACAGGGTACTGGGCTAGATGGACCTTTGGTCTGACCCAGTACAGCCGTTCTTATGTTCTTATTATGTTCTTATGGGGTCTAGATGGGATATTAGGAAAAACTGTTTCCCTAGGAAGGTGGGGAAGCACTGGGATGGGTTCCCTAGGAGGGGGTGGAATCTCCTTCCCTAGAGGTGTTTAAGTCCTAGCTGGACAAAGCCCTGGCTGGGCTGATGGAGTTGGGGTTGGTCCTGCTTTGGGCAGGGGGCTGGACTTGATGCCTCCTGAGGTCTCCTCCAGACCTGGGATTTTATGAGTCTATAAGGGAACGACAAGGAGAATGAGGGAAGACGCAGCTCTGGGGCCCAGCTATGCCATGAACCGGGATCTGTTTGAGACTTCGCCACAGTCCACTCAGAGCATGGGCAAGTCCAGTGCAGGGAAAGTACCTCGGGGAAGTATGCCAAGGTATTTTCCACCACAGTGATGAACCCCCAGCGGAGCAAGGCACAGCTATCGACTTTGCCTTGGTTTATTCTTTGAGAAGCAGCAGCAGCACAAAGAGGCAGAGTTCTCAGCTTTTCATTCCCCTACAGCTAGGCAAGGGGGTCAGGCAGAGCCCTTGGTTTATGTACATAGAGATCTCCTGTGAACCCTGCTCAGAGCGCTCAATGAAACTCTCGTGGAGGTACTCTGCAATCCTCTCCCGTGAGCTTCTAGGGGTGGCAGCCTTATTTCTTCCTCCGCAGTAGTAGACCTTCCCATGTCAGGCAGCAATAACTTCAGCAGACACCACTGCAGTAAACAGGCTAGCTGCCTCCAGGCCCTGGAAGCTTTGGGATGCCAGCAAGTAGCTGATTCCGTCTGTGAGCCTTTGTTACACTCAAGAGCAAGAGCAACAAAAATCGCCACTCCCTGGGGAAAGCAGAGCAACTATTCAGTGTCAGCAGCCTATACTCATCGGTTCATGCAACTGAACAATTCCCCCCTCGTTTTCCTCACTGCTGGCAGGCCATACTCCCCCTGGTTGGAGCTGGGTGTGGTGCTGAAGGAGAAGTGTCAATTGACATGTCTCATGTAAAGCTTATGGGGAAGTTCAGAATCTTAATTTACACTTTACTTTGAAACTCTACTGGCAATTGTACTCCTGCGTTTTTTCCCTATGTCCTTGAGGGGTTCCCCTCCACACCCACAGCACACGAGCCTGAGGCGCAGAGGAGAAAGAAGAGGACTTAGGATGATGTATTGAGTAAGGCCTCCACAAGCCAGTGCTGCATTAGACCATGGCCAGGGAGCCTGGAGGATGAACATGGTGGATTGCACCGAGAAAGGGCCGGGAGATGCCCTCAGATATAACAGGGCTCCTGGCAGCAAGCAGACACTGCGGACTTTGGGACCTGCAGGCTCAGTAATCCCAAGCTTGCGTCCCTTTGCAATTCATGGCGAATTCCAGGATAGCACTTCCCTGCTTTCCACCTCAACCCTCCATGTGGCATCATGGGCCACACTCCTACCCCCACCTCTCCTCTCCAGGGGACTTCGTGACTGTTCTTAGCTTCAGATATGGACATTTCAGAGCCACTCCTGATGTACGTGTAGCTAAAATGGACAGGACTGTTCTTCCCCTTTCTTTGATAAATGTATAGACCAAAGCCTGAAGTCTTCATGTATCTGTTTTTCGTCGCATTTTTTATTTTGTTTTCATGACTCAGTAAAACTCTCTTGTTTGGGAAACAATTCCTGTTTCTTAGTTCCCAATATATGCTGCAGAAGGGCTGGCAATACTGAAAGGTTGGGTATTGAATGTACCCACTTTATTATGCGCAATGCCCGAGATCGGTGAGAAACAGCGTGATCAGCATAAGTGTACTGAATGCTCCACACAGTTAATAGGTCAGAGATGAGCACCACGCATCACAGAGGATAGCCTGATGTGAAGTCTCCCATATATTGCTCGGAGGCCGACAGGTCCTTATCCCAAGATCAGGCCCACTAGAATTATTATTTCAAATATTTTCAAGTTGGGCATCCCAGTGTGCACAGGTGCAGCACTCACACGACAGGAACTAGTTATATTTACAGATACACTCACTGACTCATCAAGGTCGAGAGAAACAGTACAGAACACAGGCAGTGCACTGGAACATCCGTATTTACACTAGACCTTTGCACAACAACCTGTGTGTTAGCTCTTATCTTCCTCGTTACCGTCACCTTCCTCATCTCCACCAGCAGCCACCATCCTGGCCCCTCCCAACGTCTACCTCGCTACCTTCACTGCCCTGGGATGTGACTTATACTGTGTTATGCTGACGCTACCTAATACAATGCATATTTAACAGGGGGTTACCCTTAATCCTTATTTGAGTTTCCTCCCCTTGCCGATGCTTTGGTGTCCTTTTCCTATAGGTTGGTAGATCTCTGATTTCAACCCTTTATCATACACGTCTCTTTGTTGAAACGGCCCGTTTACAGTCGAATGTTCCATCCAGAGCCTTCCAGAAGCTGTTCCGTGCTCAGTTGATGTCAGATGCCTAAGACTCCCCCCTTACATCCTACTTCCAGTTCCTTAGAACTTATGAGTTACTTAAGTTTATCTAGGCCAACGTTTACAGGTCTCAAGCCTCATGTTAAGTGCGAAAGCCAATGTCTTAGCGGAGT
The DNA here is from genome assembly GCF_052426305.1 of Pelodiscus sinensis. Taxonomy (NCBI): domain Eukaryota; kingdom Metazoa; phylum Chordata; order Testudines; family Trionychidae; genus Pelodiscus; species Pelodiscus sinensis. The sequence goes on from NC_143053.1 coordinate 3,708,834, forward strand.
CAAACCTGTAGGTCCCTTGCATTACTGCTGAAAAGAATCAAGCAAGCTATATATTGCAGAGCTGTGGATAACACAAAGATAAGCTGGTCCACAGGGCTACAACAGTTCCTAACAGGCCCCCAAACTACAAGATGAGATAGAGCACAATACATCACAACCTATTACTGTGGCACACAGCTAAGTGCTGTTTCAAAGACTCCCTGAGCCATATAGTTCTGCATCAAGCTCTGTTGATAGCCTTTACATTAGGCTGTTCAAACTCAGCAAACAGCCGCCCTGCTGACGCCCCCCACTCTAGCAGTAGCTTTGCCTCCTTTGCTTCACAGATATTATGCAGGACACAGCAGGTTTCTATACCCACTGGGATTTTTCTCACTGAGATCCAATAATGCGAGTCAATGCCAGCTCCCCATCAGTCTACAAAAAGCACTCATTGGCATTCTGCACATGTTGAGCTGGCAGTTGAATCTCTGAGGCTGACAAGGTGGGTGATGTATATTTTCGTGCATCAGAGGAACATGCTGTAGGCTGGGTCTCAGGATCGCCACTGCCATTTCAACACTGCAAATGCTAATCTGCTGGTCAGGAAAGAAAGCTCCTGCACGTAGCCTTCTGAGTTGTCCTGTTTTCTTAAAGGTGCAAGCATTGTGCATCTTCTCTGACCAGCCAACTCTGCTGCCAGCAAAGCATCCCCGGCCATCCCTCAGCATTTGCGCAACCAAAGAAAACTGGCCCTTTCTGTTGTTGTGCTCTGTGGCAAGGTGGTTATCTGGATATCGATTGCTCTGCTGCAGTCCATCTCCTCTGTCCTGCATGGTGCTGAGGGCCAGCCCAGTGTAGCAGGATTTATGGCACTGCACACTTGCATGACAACGGCCCCCAGAGTGGAGTTTCCAAATCCCAAATGATTGGAACTGGTCAGTGGGAAATCTGTCACCACAAGTTTATGCAAGACAAGTGCCACTTGATTCTCCACTACCCATGCAGCTCTCAAGCTGGTGTCCCTGTACGGGAGGGCACAAATCCAGAAACGGGCCCATGCGTAACAAGCTCTGCAGCAGCTCGTTCTCATCCCAAGCTTGCCTTACCATGCAATCCCACCACTCTGTGCTCATTTCTCAAGCCCGGAAGCAGCGCTCCGCCCTTCCCAGCCATTCCAGGAACCCCACCATCAACCCTCAAGTGGTTTTGGCTGGGGACGAGATGGCTCGGAGCATGGGGCGAAGCTGGCCTCCAGGAAATCACCACATTTGCTTGCAGCTCTGCAAATACGGGAGGATTGTGCACCATGTGCTCAGAGCCATCCCAGCCATAGGATGATTCGGGGTGGCCACCACAGGCCCTGTGCTTTTGGGGGCCACACGGCAGCCACCCGAACCGATGGACAGGAGGGACCCAAGGGATTACCTTGGGCTGGGGGCCTGGCATGGCAGCAGCAGGGGTCACCCCCTTGCACTCCCCACGGCGGCAAAACCCCGGCAGCTTGCTCCACTCTGCTCCGCCATTCTCCCCTGGCCAGCTGTGCTCGGCTTCGCACTGCCGCAGAGAAGGAGGCGCAGAGGACCGGCAAGGCAGCGTGGCAGAGGGGTGCAGGCTGCCGGGCCACTTTGACTCCTGCCACCTGGCTGCTGCTGCGCCAGGCCCTCCCTAGGCCCCTGGGCTGTGTTGCTCCAGGATGGAGGCCAGGCTTGGGAAGGGGCAGGGCCCCCATCCCTTAGCAACGCAGCCCCAGGCCCTACGTCCCCCTCGGCCTTCTAACACCCGTGACAGTAGTGCGGGCTGTTGAGGCGAATGCTTGCGTCAGAGATGGCAGACAAAGACAAATCCTGCATGGGTTAGCGGGATTCTCAAAACAGGCATGAATATGAGATAGGAATGGCATTATGGGATGGAGGAAGATGCACCATGGGAACTTCACCCCACTGTCCAAGTCACCTCTGTGCAACTTGTTTCTGCTCTCCCGTGCATGCCAAAGCTTCCCAAAAGACACTGCTCCGGATACCTGCCCATGGTGCACTACAGCGTGCACAAGCAGTCATGGGGAATACGTGCACGGCCAACACAAGGAACCACCTGTGCCAGCTCACAAGTTCCGTGGTGGTTTCATGCCAGTGTAACTTGCATTAGCAAAAGTTTGGAATGAAGACATGCTCTTAGATTCAGATCCAGAACCGCCATGGACACCAGTCAGACATCACAAATGGTAACACACAGAAACCTGTGGGGGAAGATTTTAACCTGTCTGGACACTCAGTCATGATTTAAAAGTAGGGATGTTAAATTTCATTTAATCAACTAATCGACTAGTTGATGGATTTACCATTGACTAGTCGATTCGTTCATAAGCCGGGGGGCTGCAGCGACCTCGGGAGCTAACCCTGCTGCAGCTCTGCCTTTGAAATGTATTAAGAACCTGCTGGCTCTTAATACATTTAAAAGACTCAAGCACAGTGGGGGGGCGGACAACACTCTGCATGAGCTGTGAAATGATTCCTGGCTTGCGCCAGGGCCCCCTGCTGCACTTCTGATTTTTAAATGTATTAAGAGCCTGCAGAGGTGCAGTGTCTTGGACTGGGCATGAGCCGGGAATGAGCTGAGTCCAGGCTCACACCCAGTCCCTGCTACCCCCTGCCTCCTGAGGAGATGGTGACGGGGGGAACCGGCTTTTAAGCAGCTCCCCTCAGCACTAGCTCCTGCTCCCCACGTTGCTGACTCTGATAAAGGCAGCAGGGGGGAGGGGGAGCACGACTAGTCGAGGGACTAGTCAACCAGTCACTTACATCCCTATTTAAAAGTAGCCATTTCAAAAGTAGGAATTTCACAAGCTAACGAGAGAGAGAATGGAATTGTTCTTCATATGCAAATGTGACTGTTTTCCTGGGCTTGAAAAAAAGACGAACTGGCTGTCACGTTCGAAAGCCAATCTGCATTTAACAGCTCACTAAGCTAAGTATGGGACACTTCCAGCCCACGCAATTAGCCCCAGCACTAATTGGCAGGTACCTTGTTTTTTCTTTCCTCCTTTTTCTGTTATAAATTCTGGGTCCCTATTATTTCCACTCCAGCCCTTCTGCGGAAGTAGGTTTTGCCCACAAAAGCTAGTCTCTAAGGTGCCACAGGACTACTCGTTTATTCAAGTTATGGACTAACACGGCGACCGCTCAGACATGAAGAATTCAGCCTTTCCCTTATAAGCTTAGGCCTTGAATCTTAGTCTCCTGTAATGGGTCATCAGCAGGCAACAGCCCACTCTTCAGGGGATCGGTTCAAAGAGCTGCGTTTTTGCACAACTGGAAGTGGGGAATCCTTATTCGCCTCCTGCTAAACATCAAACAGGTTTGGTCCTCAAGTCCATCGTCTGGCTCACTGCTCAAGAGTCCCAGATCTTGCATGAGTCATCTCTCCTGAGCGGCTCCATACAATCCCAGCCCAGGCGCAGGAGGCATCACAGGCCGGAAAGGCTAAGTGCCTCCTAATCGAGGCTGTGGCCCCATCCCCTGAAGCCGGCTGGGGTTCATCTCCAGGCCCTGCCTGGACCTTGGGGCTTAGCTGATGGCCTGGGGCAGGCCAGCAGAGACTCCTACAGCTGCAGGGAGAAGGGAAGCTCCAGCCATGGGAGGTTGGGAGGAGGGAGGGAGGAAGGGAGAGAGGAATCAGGGGCAGGGCCTTGGGTGGAAGGAGTGGGGCTAGCCAGCCAGTCTCCCCTGTCTCCGTCTCAGTTTCCTTAGCTACTAAGTGGGGATAATGCTACTTTGCATCTACTCGGAGGCTGTGGGGGCTAAAGGACAGCATAGTGCATGCTCCAGAAGGCAGCTCTATTATTGATGAGCCAGTGCTTTGGCCTGGAATTTCTGCTTGCTAGCTATAAAGCAGATTTCTGGACTTTCACACACGGGGACATCTTCCAAGTAACAGGCCTTGGGCGTAAACTATCGGCACTTTAAACAGGAGCCTCGTTAGCTGCAGCCCTGCGCCACGGTGTCTGTCTAAAAAGCCGGGGGAGGGGAAGAAATTAGCAGATCTTCCAGTGCGGTGTTGTACAGATCGTCTAGTCTACACATGCTGCTCTGTTTTTATGGCATCTGTTCAGCTCAGTCCATTAGACTCAGCTAAGAGCTAGAACGTGCCTAGTTCAGCCCTGGCTCCAACACTGACTCTGCAACGTCTGGGACATATTGCACCCCTCTGCCTCAGCTGAAAGGCAGAATCCGTAGCTCCCTCCCTCTGAGCACCTGCAATGTCTGCATATCAGTCTGTGCCTCCAGCCCCATGCGAGCGCTCAGCGCTGGCCTATGAGCGAAGCACGTCCCTCACGGTGTAAGGGCCAGTCTGGTCTCAGCCAGAAGGTAATAGTAAAGATACCGTTACAATTTTATGGGCGAAAAGTGGGAAAACGAGGCCCCTCCAGTGACGAAGGTTCTGAAACCACAATAAAAGGCAGAACGCACGGGGCTCTGAGCAAGCAGAGGAGGCCAGCGGCACAGACGTCTGGACTGGCTCTGCCCTTCCTAGCTGCTATCACGGAAATCAAAAAATCCATTTTTAATTTGCACGGCTCTCTTGTTCTTGAGCTTATCTTCTCCAGCGCACCAGAGAGACGCGATCGCTTCCAGAGGAGACCTCTGCCACTGGCGGCTTGCCCGCAAAAGAGCCTGACCGCAATGACCCCTCCTACAGCCAGCACAGGACTGGTCCCCAAAGGCCTTTTCCTAGGGCTCCACCCTGCAGAACCGCTTCACTCATTTCCAAAATAGCCACCCGGGCCTCTGCTTCGGACATGACTGCGAAGTAGCCTGCCACGATCCCCCCCAGGCTCCCGCCGCGCCCCACCACGATGCCCCCGCGGGCTCTCAGCATTCACAGGTCAGGAAGCACAAGCCTTCCAAAGCAACAGGCATCACCCTCCGCACCCCTCCGCCCACAGGAGCCACCGTTCCAAGCAGAGCGCCTCTGGCGACAGGAGGCGATACCGTGTCCGACCGGCACAGCCAACTCGGACATCACTCCAGCATGAGCAGAGGCTCCATCTGGAAACTCCTCTTGCTTTCAAGGGATGTTTGCACAGCCCCTGAAGTGGTGCCAAGTATATTAACGGTTTCGCTGCTGCTCCCCTGCCCAGAGCCGTGTTTACCTAGCCTCACTTTCCACCCTGTAGAGCAACACAGTAGGTACAATCAGCAGCGTTTTGCTGAGGAACGTGGCGCCTCGGGCAGCAGCAAAGCCATCAGTTAGCGTTACAGCGTCAACGTGCCTGTGCCAGCCAGAAGCGGCCGTGCCGGGAGATGCAGATGGAAGACGTGCGGCAGGAAGAGCTGTCAGAGGAATGCCCCTGCTCTGAGCGCACCCCACAGCTTTAGGGCTTTTCAGAGGGGGTAGTGGGAGTCGGCCTGTCCCCGGAAGTGCCAACACGAGGCCCACTAGCCCCTGGGCGTCAAGTAGCCGACTCCACCTACTGCAGCATGGACCTCTCTGGCCCGGCACGCTGGGGACCGGACCAGGGGAAGTCCCTTCCCTAATGCCCTGCTATCTCTAGGCTGGAGCTCCAGACTGGCCCTGCTGCTGTCCCAGCCCCCCAGGGCTCTCTAGCCCCCGCTGGGCCAGAGCTCCCTGGCTGCCCCTGGGGCTGGAGCTCCCCGGCCGCTGGGGCCAGAAGGGGGCTGGTTCTCCACAGCAGGTGCCAGAGCTTCCTGGCCACAGCTGGGCTGCAGTGCCCTGAGAACTGGGACTGCAGCTCCCTGCTGCGCTGTCCACCCCACCGCAAGAGATTCCCAGTTGAGCTGCTGGCCTCCCACCCCCTACCGTGCTCCTGCCCCCCACCAGACCTCCCTATCCCTGGGCTCGGTGCATTAAGAGGAAATCACTTCCCCTATTAGCCTGAGAAAAACCAAAAGTAAGGATCGGGCCCACTGCAGCACTGGGACTGTCTGCCAGGCAATTCTCACCCAGAGCTCGCTGTCCGCGACCGGCCGCACGCACGCTGTCTCCGGCCCTCGGGATGGGATCTCGATATCCCAGGAGGCAGCATCCGTCCTCCCGCCGCCAGCTGTGCTGCCATTTACGCTCCCGCCCTCCCCACTCCCAATCCCGTGGTGGGCCTGAGCCTTTCTTTTCTTTTCCTTTTCTCCCCCCTCCCACAAAGCTCCATGCCCGGCCAAGGGCACAGTGCTGGGGCAGGAGCTGCTTTTGGCCATGAGAGCGGCCTTGCCGTACCCTCCGTGGATGGGCAGGGGATGAAGGGGGCCGGAGCTGAGGAAGCAGCACGGGCCAAGAGACATGCTGGCTGCCACTTCCCGCTGCTCTCCTTGTGGGGGGTCCATACAATTTTAACATGCTCGAAAAGGCGGGGAGCCACCCCGCTAGGCCACGCCATGGCACTTACAGAGGCTGGAAGAGAGAAACCCTAGTGACAAGCACACATTTCTCGGCCAACTATTTGCAAACGGCAAGAGTGCGGTTTGTTCGCATTTCAGTAAGATACCCTTCCCCCCCATACAACGCAAGCAGCCACGTGAACTGCAAACGAGCAACAGCGCGCAACAGGTGCAAAGACGAAGGTGCAATGCTGCTGCCTGAACAGACGGCGCAGCGAGCCCTTGTGCCCACGTACCCGGACACTCGTCTGTAGTTTTATTCACTTTGAAAATCCCCCACTACAGAGAAACTCCCCCCACCTGCCCCGCCCACCTGAGTCAGCACAACAGACCAGCAGGGCGAGCCGTGTTCGCAATGAGGGACAGAAAAGGGATAAGAGCCACATGCCTGGAAAACGGGCTTGGTGGCGATTACGATGCTCCATTTTGAGAGACACGGGGCATTTCCAACGTCAGAAAATTGCTTGTCCTGAGTGGTTTTAGGGGACTTCACTACAGTTACATCTGCGGGTTGGCACAGCGGCACCCCTGCGGTCAGAGGCAGTAACACCCTTTCCTCCAACACGTAACTGCTTTCTGAATGAATGGCATTGCCCTAACGCCTGGCCCAGCAATACTTAGCTAGAAATGCTACCCGGTGGTACAGTAGCCCCCGAAGTGTGGGGCGCGCTCCCCTCGGGGGGGCAGGGGTGGACCAGAGGAGCTGTGGGGAGGGCCATGGCAGGCACAAGCCAGCCCCCACAGGGGGACGGGAAGGGAGCATATTCCCCAAACCCACTCCCCAGCCCGGGAGGGAGGGGGAAGGATGGGCCCATTCCATTACGGGAATGGAAGGGCAGAGGGGAAAGGCAAGAGAGCCCCACTGCTCTAAGTCAGGATGCAGGACCCGGGCTCTAGTCCCGGTTCATGAGGGAAGGGCCGGGCGGGCAGCCGTGTTACAGTCTCTGTCACTCGCCGCACAAGTTCATCCCAGCTCTCCCCTGGCTGAGGGCGTTTGGCCGCCCGTCCGTCTCCATCACGCGCCGCGTAGAGACGGCTCCGCTTTACCTTTCTGCCTCTTCTTTCACTACAGCGAACTGGGCTGACTGCCGGTTTGCCCGCGTCTGGTCTTGCGCCTTCTCGCTGCCCTCCAGTTCCTGCTCCAGGGAGGAGCTGGTGCTGCCCTCCCTGCTGACGTTGCTGCTGCGCCCAGGGCTGTTCTCCGTGGAGGCCCTCGGGGACTCGGTGTTCTGCTTCAGGGTCTGGAGCTTGGCCAGTGGGATGATATCACAGTTCTGCGGCCGATGCCACACGGTCCGCTGGGTGGTGGCATTGTAGTAGTAGAACCGGGAGGTGTTCGGGTCAAAGAGCTCCCACCACTGGTTCTCGTTGGTGCGCTTGATGCGGACCCCAGGGGGTGGGTCCCACACACACTCCCCTGTGATGAGGTTGGCGTACATGCGCTCCCGCGTGCGAGGCTCTATGATTTCCACCCATTCCAGCCTGAGGGAGAACAAAGAGGGACAATTAAGAAGCTGCAGCAATTGCCCAGGACCAGCTTGGAAGGCAGGATGGAGAGCAAAGGCTGCTTGGGAGGGATTCTAATATATGGAGATACACCCATCTCACAGAACCAGAAGGGACCTTGAGAGGTCATTGAGTCCAGTCCCCTGCCCTCACAGCAGGACCAAGTACCAACCCTGACAGATTTTTGCCCCAAATCCCTAAATGGCCCCTTCAAGGACTGAACTCACATCCTTGGGTTTCGCAGGCCAATGCTCAAACCGCTGAGCTATCCCTTCCCTGGCTCGGGCTGTCCTTACAAAAGGCCCTGGATTCCAGTGGGTCTCCCTGAAACGCATCCCGTTCAACAGGCCTCGGTCCGAGCCCACAGGGGAGCAAGCGAATCCGATGGCCACCCCACAGCACTAACCAGATGTGCACAGAGCGCCTTTCCTTCCCACGTCCTGCCCACCTCCCTGGCACACGCACGAGTCCAGTGTCCATGCAGGCTCCAACCAGGGGCAATGCCTGGCGTGCTGCGGGCACCCAAATAATAAAGCAGCACAGAGGAATAAAAAGGTGCTGCTAAGAGGGCACCAACGTCCAGCACTGGCCATCTGTCACATGGAACTGGAGTCACTTTGCACAAACAGAACCACCGCAGCCAGCGCCGGGAGGGCCCCGCATCTATCTCCAGGGGACGCCCAGAAGCCCTCCTTTTTGCAGGAGTGCTGCTGCAGACTTCCAGGCACTTCTGAGCATAACGGGTGCTGGGGAGAATGAGCTTTGTACTGTGAAAACAGAGCTAAGCACTGCACAGAGGATGATCCGATGCAGCTGAGAGCTGTGGCAAGCTTCTCTCCAGGCACCGTTGCCACTGGACTTCAATGCTCACCTCCAGCCCCTTTTCCATTGCTCAGCCCCCCCAAAGCCAGCGGCTGCCCTCACTCCCCCCTTAGCACATACCTACTATTCCAGTCTCGGGCTCCCACCGAGCTCTGCCAGCACACGTCTTACTGCTGACTCCCCCCATGTCAATTCTGAGTCTCTGGGAGACTTGTGCTCAGGAATTCGCTCCCCACCCACCCTCTAAACCCAAGCGCAGCCCCCACCTATTGCTGCTGGCCTCTGCTTCCTTAACTGCAGGAAAAGCGCGTTACAAGGATTTAGAGCTATGCCCTGCATATGCCTTGGGGCGGTTTGCAGACTCACAGATGACGTACAGTTGTCTCTTAACTGAACTGAAGCAGAATAGAAGCCCAAGGAAGGTGCTTTGCGTGTCTTGCCCTTTCTTCAAATACTTTCTAGCCAGCAAGTCTGCGGCTGTGAAAAGCGTTATTTGTTCATGCCGCTTCTTCACAGCGGACTTAACTCAGCCCCAGAAATCTGGAGGGCAAATTAAGCCCTGGATGGGGAGGGAGGTAGGAAACCAGGGTGACAGAGAGAGGGTGAGCCCAAGGCCAGATCCCTGGGGCCAGAGCCAGAAGCCCTGTAGCTGGGGGATGAAACCCACAAGCACATGGCCAAAGCCTGCTGTCCACCATCCAGGGCTGAATCCAAACCCCTGCTCCCCACACACACTGGCCACCTGCCGCCCCTCGGGCAGTGTACCTCAACCCTAGGGGTACGCGAGAGACGTCTGGGGGTACCTCAACAAGTGAAACTTGGCAAAGCCCGTCCAGGATTTTGCCCCGCAAAGGGAATCGGGGCGGGGGCGGCAGCACATGCCTGTCAAATTGAACATTCGGAGCCACGCGTCAGGATGTTAACAGCCGTTTTGTGCATGCTTCCCAACGCTGGAGGGAAAAGCACATGGCTGTGGATGCAGCGGCTCTGGAGAGAGCCAGAGCAAATCCATGTTGGGTGGTGGGTTTGGGCAGAGAGAAAAGAACAAAAACGAACCCCCCCCCCCCCCCCACCCACACACACACACACACACTTCCACGGCCACCTCTCCTAGTTGGTTTCCTTCTCTGGCAGCCTCCCCAGGGTGCTCCAGCAGGGAGGGCAGCAGAACCTGGACATGCACATCGCCCCTACCCCCACTAGCAGCTCAGCACAAGGCATCCCATCCCATGCCATCATCCCACCCTACGGCGCTGCAGAGAGGAGCTAAAAGGCAGTGGAGCGGCACAATAAGCTTTGCTCCAAAGGACCCCCCTGGCATCAGTGGCGTAGCGAGGGGGGGGAGCAGTTGCCCCCGGGCGCCACGCTAGGGGGGCGCTGGGCTGGGAGTGCAAAGCCCCACACAGCAAGCCCAGCTCTGGTGGGCCACTTGCTCCCTGCAGACAAGCTGCCACGGCAGGGCCGGGCAGTGGGAGCGGGCACTTCAAAGGCAGGGTTCCCTGCTGGCAGCCCCAGAGGAGTACCACTGCTTTGCCAAGCCCTTCCTCCCGATCACTGCCCAGGAGGTTCTGGATTCAAGGAACGCTCCTGGTGGCTGCATTGGAGAAACAGGCCTGCCCAGCGATTCCAGCCCACGCGGTTGCTCCCTACTGTGTTTCCTCTCTCCATGGCTGGCACTGGCTACAACTGGACTTGAGCTCGGGAGCACTAACAGACCCAGACGTGAAAGGAAACAGGCACCTGCTGTGCAAGTCCCACCTTGGGTCCCTCTGCAGCAGCCCCTGGTGTCAAGAAGTGGCTGCAGAAAACAAACTGACCATGGGAGGAACTGTCCACGTGGAGGGGGTCAGCTTCCCTCTGCTGTGGCCCTTCTGGGCATGTCCACAGTGCAGCCCACAGAGACAGACACTCCTGCTAGCAGGGCTCAAGCTGGCAGCACGGATGCCGCGACTGGCGCAAGCCGCTGCAGCGCAGACGTACCCACCACGTGTCAATACTACTCCCTGCTGGGCAGACAGATCCAAACACAGTAGGAAAGAAAAACTGAACAGAAAATGGCCTAGTTATGCCCCCACATCATCCCCCTGAGCCCCAAACAGTTGGGCCCCCAAGCTTCAGACTTGCTCCATTTTTTGGTTTTTCGGTAGCCTGCTGAGCTACTCGACAAGGAACATTCTCCCTGCCCACCGCAGGAGCTTGGTAGATGGTATAAGGAAAGTGTCGTCGTTTTCTTGCAGCGAGGAGCATCGCTCCCTGGCCCAGTCAGCAATACTCAGAGCCACAGACCCTCCTTCAGGTCAAGCTGGCCAGGGGAGCCTTTCTACCAAAGCCCTGAGTGTCTAGATACTGGTCGGACTCTCAAGATCACTTCTGCAGACACATGGGAGCAAATTCAGACCCTCTGCAATTTCGACCCCCATCTTGAATTTGCTACCAAACTAGCCCAGGAGCGCATGGACAATGCCCGTGGATGGCCATGCCAGGAGCACAAGAGGGAAAGGGCATGTATCAAAATGCCAGGCAATTCCCAGCAGCCCATGACCCCTCTGCAGAGGAGCTGAAGGCATGTCACCCCCCCACATTTGGAGCAGGGATTAGGCCCCGATATCACACTCTTCTCAGCCTAGAAGAGGAGGCCTAGATTTGCCCATTCAAGAAAAGAGACCGCCAGTAAAAACAGCTCCAGTGAACTCAGGACAGGACCGGAATCCCTGTTTCCTGGTGGGGAACGCCAGAGCCCACCAAAGCCCCCAGGCCCACAACCACATGGGAGCACTTCGCTTCCTCTTGGCATTCTGCAGGCTCATCATGCTGGGAGAGAGCTTTGATCCACAAGGCTTTCCCCCCGTGTGTGTGTCGTCATTCCTCCTGCCTCTGGAGAAAGGGTTACGACTTCACGGCTCTCCTACCTTCTTCTCAGCCATTTCATTCACCAAAGCTATTCATCAACTTGCACAACTCAATATATTAGGCCTTCACGAAACACTGGATCAATGGCCAGGGTACACTCACCTTGGCTGCTTGCTTTAATACAACTGACTAAGCGGGAGGCGAGGGGACAGCAGTCCGTCCGAATAATGCAGGCCTGAGCACAGCAAGCACGGCACACTTCTGTCCACACACCTAGAGTCAGACAGACCCTGAGGGCCATGAGTTCTGCAGAGCTGCGCAGAGCCTCTCCCTTTCCACAGTGGTGACCCAGCCTCCTACAAAGCATGGGCTGCCTCGGGTTCTGAGTCTCTGAAGAGTTGAGAGTAAGTGGGAGGGGGGGGAAGGTGAACCTCTCCTCCCACATTCTCTCATGTCTCTCCTCTTAGCCATGGCAGGCTGAGTGGAGCGCCTTTTATGCCTAACCCAAGGGCTTCCATGACCAGCAGCACACGAGAGTCAGCCTCGCTGGGACTCCCACTTTGGCTCTAATTCCTGCAGCACCATCCGAGAGGGACTGGCCAGCATTAGCCAGTCAGCCTGGGCAGGGCCAGGATCTCAGCAGCGTACGCATTCAGAGCGGGTGCTGAGGCACAGTCGCTTCACCAGACTCAGGGTGAGGATCCAGAAGCTCCTGCCTTCCAGACCTATGCTTTAGCCCTCGCCATCCCTCCATGGGTGCAGCTATCACGGCGCTCACCACCTTGGACTCTTTGGTGCCACAGAGTAGCCTGCAGCTCCTTTTCCCTCTCTGCCCAGGCCACCGCGACGTTACAGTGCTCGCAGTGGACTCAGCTGGTGAATTCAGACAGGCTAGTGAGTGCTGAGTTGACACATCTCACAAAGCAGAGGACTTTGTGATCGCTGCAGGGTGAGATCTGACAGTGAAGCAGTGAAGACAGCAGTATCATGAGGCAGCCGACTCCCCATAATGTTGCAGGTGCTCTGCCAATTGCCATGTGACAATGAAGGGGTGGTAATGCACACCCAAGTGCGTTTAACTGGCCTGCAGAAGCAATGGGCTGACAGCACTGTGGCATTTTCCAAAGTGACAGTTCTGACGCGGAGAATAAAAGACCTACATGTTCCCATGTGGGCGGCCGGGAGGGGGGGCTTCTCCCTCCTCCTTTGCCCCTCCCCCCCACCACACACAAGGCATTTGTGATCATTTCTCTGAGACAGATTTTCCTGCTGCTGCCTACACTGTTCTGACCTCTGGATTAATTCATTACCATGTACTCTGCACGGGGCTCCCTTTCAAGGTCACACACAAGAGACAGCTGGTGTGAAGTGTGGCTATGCACTTGCTTGAGAGCATGAGATGAATGGAGCATGCAAATCCCAGTTCTCAACTGCACTTCAGTTCCATCTGCTCCCAGGTGCAATGCAAAGATGTTGACATTGATCTAGGAGACCCTGTGTGCTCATCTATTGCCACAACAGATGACCTTAGCAAGGGTGCCCAAGTTATGTATGCCAGTGCAAGAGCTGCTAACACCTGGGGAGGCAGAACGTTCACAGGAGAAGGCCTCTGACTCTGGAAATAACTCTCTGCTGGTCTGCACATCACAGTGGAAGCCCCATCTATCCTCTTGGGCTTCTGTCTGGAAAGATGACAACGAGCAAAGTCACACCCTACAGAACCACCAAAATCAGCACATCCTCTTGTCAACCTGGAAGGGCTCTACTAAGCCCTAGAGAAGAGCATGCACAGCAGAAAAATCAAGCCTGCGTCCTGTATACCATGTTCCCCTGCCGGACATCTTACAAAACAGATGAACCATCACCTATGCCTTTGGTCATGGTCCTCACAACTACGGAAAGTCAACAGCCTCCGCAAACTCCCAGGAGTTTACTTCTCCTTTCCAGAGGGCAACCAAACATCCCGTGTAACACCATGCAACAGTCAGCCAACGTGAAGCCATTCTGTGATGTTAACAACAGCCTAGTAGCCAATCCACTTTATGCACCTCACACTTCTCAGTGAGCGCATTAAAAAGCCAGCAGAACTATGGCCAATCCCACCTCTCCTCAGGCAATTGCCTTGATTTCTCCTCTCAAACTACAAGACAGAAATAGCCAATCTTGCATTTTAAAATGGTCAGTGATTTAGAATCCATTACAACCCCTGGTAAATTGTTCCCATGGTAATTATGCTCACTGTTAAAAATTATGCCTTTAGACTAATTGCAATGCTTGGTGAAAACACATCAGAATCCATTCTGTTCCAAAACTCAATTTAAAGACTTTTTAATGGGTTTAATACTTTCTTCAAAAAGACTGCATCCAAGCTACGGATAGACAAAGGAACAAGCTTCAGTCAGATGACATTTGAAATGCACACACCCTCTCACCTCCCTCTAAGAAGAATACAGGATTCAAAATACAAGAGGCTGACAGAATACGAAAGCCCAGTATGCCCCGTTGCTGTAGAAACTTTGCAGTGGGCGTATTCTAGAGACTTGTGAAGGTACCCTGCCATTCAGGCCCGTAGTTCCACCTCTGAAGTTATTTCAATCAAATATCCTGCCAGTTTTAATTATCCTGGAACAGCTTACTGTGTGTTGAGTGCAGATGAAATGACATGTCTGCCTGGAAACAAGTTATTGTGTTACACAACCCTCAGAGCCAGAAGACACCACCGTTCATGGTTACTTATGGCAATAAATGGAGCCTTATTCGACACATGCTAGTGAAATAGAGGTGATGATGGATCAAAATTAATTGTCTAAGAAAAACGAATACTGCCCCTTTCAGAGATGAGAGGTGGTAGCACTGAGTGTTTAGTTTTTGTTCCCAATGAAAGCCTCAAACTCTGCCTTCCAGCCAATCCACAACTGCCACCTGAACAACTCCATAAAGCAGATCTAGCAAGTCAGCATTGCTACGCTATTGCTACCTCATCGTTCAAGGGCTATGGAGGATGTCCCTAGTCTGTTTGCCAGATGCTGGGAGTAGGCGGCAGGAGATGGATTGCTTGATGGTTACCTGCTCTATTCAGACCCTCTGGGGCACCTGGCATTGGCTGCTGTCAGAAGACAGGTTACAAGGCTAGATGGATGATTGGCCATTCTTATGTTCTATCTAGTCAGATGGCTAGCAATAATGCAAGCTTCACCCATCTTCTGAGGAACAGCCTCTAACAGTATCAGTAATATTACAATCTGTTATCTGAAAAACTTACCTTATAAATAAATAGAGATTGCCTATCTCCTAGAACTGGAAGGGACCTTGAAAGGTCATTGAGTCCAGTCCCCTGCCTTCACAGCAGGACCAAGTACCATCGCTGACAAATTTTTGCCCCAAATCCCTAAATGGCCTCCACAAGTATTGAACTCACAACCCTGGGTTTCACAGGCCAATGCTCAAACCACTGAGCTATCCCTCCCACAGATTGCTCAAGCAGATTGCTCAGTGTGGTATGTGACAGAGCACACTTTAGCTTGCATACAAAACAGTTTGCATACCGCAAGTTAGTATCTTTTTAAAGGGGGAGTGTGCAGGTGCTCTACCAGCATGGCTGCTGGCAGAGCAGGGGTGGTGGGCTGTGTTAATTGGTGTTTTGATCTGGTGTGCAGGGAATCCGATCCCATAAGACAGAGTGCAGAAGAGTCCATGGACAACCTGACAGCACCAGCTTGTGGGCTGTGTGGATAACAGAGAAGAGACTTCTCAACCAAAAGAGACCCACATTCCTTCAGGAAGAGTGGGGGATAAGCAGAGAACAGAATGGAGTCTCTATTGGGGGGAAGGGCTGGGACCCAAATTTTGACTCCATCTTTCCTTTCCCCCAAGAAATATCTGAATGAGTAGCACAGTAGCACTGCTTCTGCAACCTGATGACATCATTGGTGAAATGGAGTTTGCAAAAGCACTGCCAAGTATTAGACTGCATTTTTAATGTGTAATTATTTAAATGGGACATTGAAGTGCTACGGTAATCCAAGGTACTAACAGCCTAATGTGTTAAACAGTATTTTGATACAACGTATTCCTGGAGAGTGGACATCAGCAAACCTTACCGAAACGAGAAATACTGGGATTTAACTTGAATTAACAATCTCAAGACCACTCTTGAATAGCTCTTTTTAAAGTGACAGCAATAAAATACTTTTTTTTGTTTAACTCCATAGGGTTTAAGATACCCTAAACAGTTTATAAATTGGCAGAGAAATTATCCATGATAGACTAAACAATTCAATCATTAAACAAGATTCCTTCACACACCTATGACATTAAAACATGACTTTACTCGATTTGGGGTATTATATACTTTGGTCTTCTCTTATCTAGAGAAGTGTTCCACACTGGGGTAGAACCCACAGCCAAAAAGGCATCTTCTCTATTGACAGCTCTCCAGAAAGATTATAACTGAAATAAACATTGTTTACTGCTTGTGTTCCATTCTGTTTATTTTTCTCTTTTCATTTAATTGGTCAGTTAATTATGACAATTTTGCTTGTTGTAACTGGGATGTTCCCTAAGATACGACAAGACTCCCACCCCCAACAAAACCAACGTGCTTGAAATGGCACGAAAAGAGAACTAAGATTTGACCCACCAAGTTTTGTTTCTCTAATGCTTTTTTGGGATATTACTGGATTCTCTATGCTTCTTTCTATCCCACACTTGGAAATTACAGGTTGCACCATTATACAGGTTGCACCATTAAATACTTAAATACTTCAGCCAAATCAAACTTCTAGTCTTGGAGCACTGCATGCTGGAACCAGTGGTCAGCATGGGCCACAGCTTTATATATTCCATAAAAACAAAAGAGCAGCTGTAAGCCATTTTTAGTCATCTTTGATTTAGGAAATGTATACCATCCTAAAGATTACAAGATCTGCCATCATTTTACAATATTGCCAAGCAAGACTGCTTCCACTATATTTTCACTTTTCAGAATTTAAAGATCTGTGTTGATTTGAATCTTTGCTAAACATTCAGGATCCAAGCACAAAAATGTGGTTTACTGTACACATTTCAGAGCTCAGACGTTATTCTACTGCAATGTTTTAAATAAAACATTTGTTTTAGCTACAAGACAAATTGTAGTTCCTAGTCACGTCAGACCCTAGGAAGCTCAAACTATGAATACTTGAGTAGAACTGGCACAGAATTGCTGAACGTCAGCAATAAAACACTATCCTCTACCCACCATGAACTGCTACCAGAATAATATCAAAAGAACTCCCAAGATAAAGGCAAAAATACCTGTTTAGAGACCTAAGTCTCCAGTAACAATCTCAATGGCTGTTAACACCTTTACACAGAACAATTTCATTAAATTATACAAAACTTAAGCAAGAGGGTACAGGAGAGAAAGTAGCAAAAGCAGCAAGTAATGAGAAAACCAAGAGCTCTGATAGAAGTTACCAAAATAATACTAGCGTTCAGTGCCAGCAGCAGTTACTATTTCAATTCTAATGTAAGCAGCGACAGATTTGTGCAACAAGTAACAGCTTATCAAATAAAGCTCAGCATCAAGAGAAGCACATTAATGCAATAGATGTTTAAAACCCTACAGGAACTAGGAATGAGTAACTCTCTCTCACCTGCCCACTATACCAAAAAAGCTGCCCTTGGAACATGGCAGCCATTTGCAGTGAGAACAACCATCTCATTCTATTCCAATTCGTGACTTCCCATGGCCCTTTTCCACCCCTTCCAAAACCCTCATCTCCACCCAGAAGCCAAATGCCAGCTGATGCGGTACTGGTGTAACAAGTTCACTCGTGGGGTCACACCATTCAGTTGGAATTCATCTTCCTGGAAGAGGCCATGTCTTTCTAAACCTTCTGAGAAGCACCCAGCACAATTTTGGTCTTATAAAATAACCAGTCACTATGGCTGTGTCTAGACTACATGGCTCCATCGACGGAGCCATGTAGATTAGGGTTGTAGGCAAAGGGAAATGAAGCGGCGATTTAAATAATTGCCGCTTCATTTAAATTTACATGGCTGCCGCGCAGAGCCGACAAAGAGCTGATCAGCTGTTTGTCGGCTCAGCGCGCTAGTCTGGACGCTCCGCGGTTGACACCAAAGCCCTTTGTCGACCACCCTGTTATTCCTCAGGGGATGAGGTTTACCGGGGCGGTCAACAAACGGCTTTGATGTCGACCGCGGAGCGTCTAGACTAGCGCACTGAGCCAACAAACAGCTGATCAGCTCTTTGTCGGCTCAGTGCGGCAGCCATTTAAATTTAAAGGAAGTGGCGATTAAGTCGCCGCTTCATTTCCCTTTGCCCAATAAACAAATCTACATGGTTCCGTCGACGGAGCCCTGTAGTCTAGACATACCCTAAGTGCTCAAGAGGGAACAGACATAACTCTAGCTTAGTTCTTCAAACAGGCAAACTAGCAACCCTTGCTCTTTGTTTTAACACTGCTCAACAGGCTGTAAGGGTTTGAACAGGGAACCAGTGATGCTTACCGAGTAACTGGTTAACCAGTGCCCCTCTCCATTCCTCCCCCCTCCCCCACAGCCTGCCACAGGCAGAGGGCTGCCCCAGTGGAGCTGGGAGCCACCACCAGCAGCCCCAGAACTGGGGCTAGCAGCTTCCTGCCACCGCCTCTGTTACACAACTCCCTTTGACCAGGAATGCATCCAACAGGAAAGGCAAAGATGACACCTGCAGGTGTAGGTAGTGGAGAGCCATCTCACCCTCTGTATAAGAGCCAGACACTCTGGGCACTTAACATTGGAATGGTCATACTGCGTCAGACCAAAGGTCCATCCAACCCAGCATCCTTGTCCTCTGACAGCGGCCACTGCCAGGCACCCCAGAGGAAATGAACAGAACAGGCAATCATCAAGAGATCCATCCCATTGCCCATTCCCAGCCCTGGCAAACAGAGGCTAGGGACACCAGCCCTGGCTAATAGCCATCGATGGACCTGTCCTCCAGAAATGTACTAGGTTCTTTATTCAACCGTGTAAAAATCCTGTCCTTCACAACATCCTCTTGCAAAGCGTTCCACAGGCGGACGTGTGAGGTGTGAAATAATACTTTCCTTTCATTGGTTCTAAATCTGCTGCCTATTCATTACATGTGGAGACCGCTCCTACTTGTGTTATGGAAACAAGTCAATAACTTTTCCTTACTTACTTTCTCCACACCAGTCATCATTTTATACAGCTCTGTCCTATCCTTCCTTAGTCGCCTCCCCTTTCCAGGCTGAAAAGTCACAATCTTATTCATTTCTCCCCAGCGGGCTTTCATTCCATACCCCTACATTTTTGCTGCCTTTTTCTGAACCTTTTCTGGTTCCCAATAGATCTTTTTTGAGGCGGCGACCACATCTGCATACCCCGTCCCACACACCTAACTCCATCCCAGAGCCTGCACCCTTTCCAACATTCCAACCTCATGCCCCAGCTCAGAGCCATCGCCTACACCCCTCACTCTCCCAAATACCAACCCTCTGCCCCAGGCCGGTAAAAGTGAGTGGGGGTGGGAGAGGAACAAGTGATGGAGGGAGGGGAGATGGAATGGGCAGGGAGAGGGACCCTGGAGAAGGGGCGAGGCAGGGGCAGGCCAAGGTGCTTGGCTTTGTGCAATTAGAAAGTTGGCGACCCTAGAAGCCAGCTCCACGTGCTAGAAGAGTTTGATCCCCAAGCGGGAAGCAGACGGGAGAAAGCTGTCCAGAACCCCACTATCTGATTGCATCAGAGCAGACAAGGATCTGATACGGCTCCCGAGTTGCGAACACTGGTAACAAATAGCAGATGGACACTCCCAGAACTCCAAATATTCCAGTTGCTATTCTCCAGCCTCCCGCAACCCCATCAGGCTTAGAGGCTTTTTCTCTCAGCTTGTTTGCATCCATACCCCTGTTTTATGCAGAGTCATTCAACTATTTCCCTTGCTGGATAAAAGCAAGAGATGTAGAACTGAGCATCAGTAGCAACCAGAAGGGTTTCCCCCAGGTCCTCATTAACACTTGACGGGGGGGAGAGGGAAGAGCATTCCAGTGTACACCATGCAGGAAAGTTCTTGAGGCAGAAGAACACTTACCCAACCCTGCGAGGGATGTGAATGGTTAACCGGTAAGCATCACCCATTAAGGTAAACCAATGGGCGCTGGAGCAGCTCCCCACCCTCTGCAGGTAGGGGACTGCTCCAGCCCCACAGGACCCACCACAGACACTCAGGGATCTCTTATCTGGAGACTCTCTCATCCACTGCTGCAGGCCTGGATAGTACAGAGGGCAGCTGATAACTAATAGCAGCATGGACGCACTTGATCCTTATCCATTTTCAGGAGCAGCTCAACCAACTAGTGCCCCCCGAGCCATCCAGTGAAACCACCTTCTGTAGCTCTCAGTGCATTATGTCTCACTGTTGTGGATGACCCATTGAAAAGCAAAGGCCCTCTGGACCATATGCACGATCTTGCACAAAAAACAGTGCAGATACTTAATACAACAGAAGAAGTGATTTCCTGTCTGGTTTCAGCGCTTCACCTCGGTATCAGCAACTCCCACTGCTCATGAGGGGAAGAGAAATGCTCGGCACGGTCACTTGGATCGAAGGAGTGATTGCACGGGTTAAACCACATGCAACGGGCTCCACGCTTTCGGGGTATGTGGCACGGTGCACTTTACACTAGTGATTCAAAAGGAGTTTAGAAAACAAAAGTGACTCCAATCACCTACTACTCTAAGAAAATTCAGACCTTCCTCAGGCTTATCTTTAGGGGCTAATGAGTCCTCAGCCTCACACTGAATTAGCCTGCATTCAAACCACCACAGAGGTGCGAGGGCTGGAGAGTCAAGGCTTCACTCCTGCAGGTTGTTGATCTGAGCATCAGTCAGTCAGTCTCACTGAAATTGGGCTCACCCCACTACCAGAGGGATACCTGACCCCTAGGGGTGGAGTGACGACACTGGCCACATCCTTTCCCTATGTGCTGTTGCCTATGAAACCGACTCGCTTTCACTGAACCACCCCAACAAGCCATTAGCTGAGGGAACTTTGAAATCATCCTAAAGCCAGCAAAGTACAGGCCTGACAGCAGACAAGGGTATGGCAGGCTCATGAGCTGTGGTCATAGCTATATCCAGCTGAATGCTGTTTATTTTGTGAGCTATCTATAATAAAGGGTCTTATTCTTCAGGTGTGATTTCACCATTTTTCAGTCAAATTTAGCCTTGATCAGGAACAGCCTAATGTGTGCGCGCGCGCACACGCGCACACACCCCCACACCCACACCTTGAGTATATTTCATTAGCATCCAGACATGGATACCCTGAATCAGCATCCATTAGCAGATGCAAACTATTATCTGGGACACCCTCTTTTAATGCTGGACTCTGTTTTAAGAATGAACTCCATTAAAATATGGGGCTGTTCAGTGAAAATCTGAACTCTTATCACCCTGTTCAGAATGGCTCACTTTCTGTGTGTGACCTAAACAAAGTAGATATTTATACAGCGCTGCATGCCTTCCTCTGGGAGTACTGTCTATTCATAAATAGGCCATTTGCATCAACAGCAGTCTTGAAGAGTAGCCAGCAAGGATTTTGGAATGGCAGCACCAACTGGTCTCAATCTCTCTATGGAAACTCTTGTGGGGTTTTGCTGTGTTTTAATGCTAACAGTTTCACTACATTCTGTCAAGCCGGAGAATAATAAAACCAAGCCAGCAGGGATCATACAGCTACCATCTGACTGACTGCCATCTCCTTCACTCCACACTGAAAAGTTTTGTCCCTCGGTTTTATAAAGTGACATTGAAAAAGCTGCTTCCCATTGGAACATGATGTCCATTTCATTGCTATTGATAGTGCAGTATAAACAGACCACCCTTTACCAAGCAAAACAACTTTTATTAACTTCTACCGACAGCTTCATAATACCCTTCATGTGATAACACAAATCCCGTTGATTCAGACTGGGATCATTACATAATGCCTAATCTCCACAGAACAGCATAAGCCCCCTAACCTTTCCTTGACATTGTAAAGAGAAACTCAAATCCCCTTCTCCACAAAGGGCAGGGCATTAATACATACCGCACGCAGAGCCATCCACAATGTCAGCCTTCTGCTTGTTGCTTTTAATTCGACAAGGATAAGCAAAGACTCAGACCAATACAGCTGAGACTTGCTTTGATGCACAATTTGCTTCCTATGATGGGTTTAAAAAATTTCATCTCCTGCTTTGTCAGCACTTTTACAGAAGCTTTTCCCTTGCTGAAATGACTGCAGCGGCCAGCAATGTCAGAAGGGATTGCGTTTTTTCATTCCCTCTGCTAGGTGGTAATTATTTGGGGATGGCTGGCAGTCACATGCTGGATTTAATCCTGATAGGACGTTATGGGACCCAAGTTAAAGAGCTAGGTCTGAACTTTGAGGTCTTAAGTCAGGAGGCTCTAAGTTCTGGTCTCAGTTCTAACGGGTCTCCTTCCGTGATCTTGGGGAAATCACTTAAAATCTGAGGCAGAGTTTGACATTCAACTGGGGTAACGCTTAGTTCACCAGACTGGTATGTGGCTGTTACATAATGCCTGGGAAGAGCTTTAACTAGGGATGATAAATTTCCTTTAATCAACTGATCAACTAGTCGATGGATTTTCCATCAATTAGTCAATAAGCGGGGGAGCCGCAGCGGGGTCAGCTCTGGCCCCAGGAGCTAACCCCACTGCGGCTCTGCCTTTTGAATGTATTAAGAGCCTGACGACTTTTAATACATTTAAAAGGCTGAAGTGCAGAGGGGGGGATCATGCATGAGTCGGGACAGCTGATTCCCGGCTCGTGCCAGGCCCACCCACGCTGCACTTTAGCCTTTTAAAGAGCCTGTTGGGTCTTAATACATTTAAAAGGCTGGTGCGCAGCGTAGGGACCTAGCACGAGCCGAGAATCAGCTGTCCCAGCTTCCGCCGGGTCCCCTCCGCTGAGCTTCTGATTTCTAAACGTATTAAGAGCTGGCAGGCTCAACACTTTACAAAGCAGAGGTGCAGCATCTGGGACAGCGTGTGAGCCAGGAATCAGCTGATTCCCAGCTCGTACCCAGTCCCCGCTATCTCCCCCCAGAAACAGTGCTGGGGGGAACCGGCTTTTAACCCCCCCCTCACACACACCCCCACCCACACACACACACCCCCCCACTGGCTCCTGCTCCCCCCATCTTGCTGCCTCTGACGGAGGCAGCAAGGGGAAGCGGAAGCAAGTCGACTAGTCCCTTGACTACTATCTGATACGCTTTTGCTCATCAGATAGTTGACTAGTCGCTTACATCCCCAGCTTTGACACAGCAAGTATTGTTGTTATGCAGTACAGTATCTGCTATGATCAACTCAAGGCCAGATAAAGTATGAGCATGGGTGCTACATAATGAAGAGCCTCAGGTTTTGTATTAAAACTAAAAGAGCCTGAGACAAGAGTTTACATCCAGTCCTAACCTCTTCCTTAGGGGAGGGGCAAGCTGAGGTGCTGATTGGAGACCCCGCCATCTCGAACAGCTGACAATGGAGGTCTTAATGCCACAGCTGTCAAAGTGCAGACTGAAACTTGATATTTTCTGCGCAGATAGTTGTGGGCGCAGATACACAGGTTTACTTGCAAAAAGCACAGAAGCTGGGTTGTTGACACCATTATGCAATCGGTTAGGAAACCCGAGCTGTAGCATCCCGCAAATGAACTAGCATGCGCATGCCACTGCTGCTGGAAGGAGCTGTAACTGATCAGCCGTGTCAGATGCCAGGCGTTAACACAGATTCCTCTTGAGTACAAGGGGCAGGGATCGGTACTTTGGAAGACTGAGAATTTGAATTCTAATCCCACTGCTGCTTCAAAATTAGAAAAAAGTGCAACAGTGACCACTAATGTGGCTCAAGATGGGATACAAAACAATGGTTTATTTCAGTGGTGAGCAACTTGTCTGCTGCCCACCCGCATGCTCCTCTCACGCATGGGGCACCAGTATCCCACACTTTCTAAGTCTCATCGCTTTTGGAGCACCACGAACTCCCTGATTCATGCTCCATCCCCCCACTCCTTCCCTTCCCTCCCAGACCTGGGCCACCATAAATCAACAGTTCGTGGCTGGTCAAGCTCTGGGAGGGAGAGGGCGGACTGGGGATGGAGCACAAGTCAGGCGATTCGTGGTGCTCCAAAAGTACTGGGAGGGAGACAGGAGTAGGAAGTGCAGGGCTCTGGTGCCCCAGTGTGCAGAGCACATGGGGGATGGGGGCAGACAGAGCTGCAGGTGGCATCCGAGTGGGCTACACGTGGCTGCGGCTCACTGAGATGGAGGGCCACTCATGAGGCCCACTCACGATCTGTGGCTGCCCACTGCTGGTGTACGTTAATAAAGTTATGCAGGTGTTTTTTACATGAACTTGTGGCCTTGGCACGTTGTATGCCGCTTTTTAAAGAAAATGGATTGAGCTGGAAAATGATGTTGGCAGCAGCATGGACAGTGATAATTTTCATATTGCCTCCACTGTCTGCCAAGCAGTAAACTCCTATTTGTGTAATTACTGTTCTGATCTTTCCCTGATGAAGACCCTATTCCTTTGTGTGAAAATTAATCGGAACATTCCCAATGGTTTGTAGGCTTTGGAAGGTTAACAACATCTGCGGCACAGGGACTGAGCAAATGTTGGACACGGAGGGCTGAATGTGCTAGAGCAGTCACTCTCAACCACCAAGTACTGGGCTGCAGCACACTGCCAGGTCACACCCATGGGGCTGGGGTAGGGGTATACCCTGAGCACATGGCTGCCAGAGCTGAAGTCGGCTGTTTGCGGCGGCTCTGGGGGCCAGGGCTCGAATACATTGGCAGACCAGTAACATTTTATGTGCGTATTTTCATATTCATTATTTGCATAATGAATATGCAAATAAAAGGTTACCAGCCCACCCAAAGTTTGTGAATGGGTTTGCCGGTCCACAGTATAAAAAAGGCTGGGAACCATTATACTAGAATCCTAAATGAAATCTGTCACAAGGACATGATGGGATCTCCAGCAGCTCCCACAGTTTATCCATACGTAGTCTCATGTTCTAACTGCAGCACTGTCGTGATGATCCAGCACTGAAGTTGTACTACCATGACAGTCCCCATCCCAGCAGTATCTGCACATTCTCTTGCTACAAGGATTTGCACGATTACTGAGCGTCTCCCAAGATTTGCACTGATGCAATCTCGCAGCAGAGTGACGTCGCTCCTAAGTCATTTTATCTTCTTCTGAATTTTAGCTTTCTCCTGCCCCTTTTTAGAACTTGACTAATAGACTTTAAGAAACAGTCTGTTTAACCTTCCCCACTCCTCGTAGCGTGAGTCTTCCATAGTTATTCATTGTGTTGTGCTACCAGTTAACTACAGCTTGAATCTCTGTGGTCCAGGACTCTCTGGTCTAGCAACATCGGACCACGAATGTTGCTTGACCAGAGATGCCCAGCCACAGAGGTTGCCAGCCTGGAGGGTGGCCTAGGGGTAGGAAGCCCAGCTAGCAGCTTGCAGCTGGAGCAGGACCAGGCAGAAGCCTCTGTTGACCAGGGAAGCGGAAGCCTCCACAGGCTGAAAACACAAAGCCGCAGGCAGCTGGGGGGAGGGAGCCCCAACGGCCAGAGCCATTCAGCAGCTGGGAGTGAAGCCCTATCACTGGCTGGGAACAGCACATTAGCCAGGCCAGTGGCCAGTAGAGGAGCCTGGGAGAGCCCCATGCCTGACCTCCCCTGGTCCAGCAAACTCCCTCCTCCAGGACTACTCAGGTCCCAAAGGTGCTGGACCAGGTAGGTCCAACCTGTAATCCTAAAACTAACAGATTCTTATTTAGAGGAGTTTACACCACTGCTTCATCACACTCCTCTGATTCAATCTGTAGATTCCCGCACAGGAATTATCATCGAGATATAAAAATCCCCTTTTGGGTTCAAGGTACTTCCCAAAAAGCACAATTTGTCCAGTTAGCTCCGATGCAACCAGTGCCAGAAACAGCAACAGAAGAAATGTTTCTGAGAACAAATGTAACCCACACATCCCTGCCACAGGCACGAAGGACAAGGAGGAGGAGGTAAAGCACATTCAGTAAGATAGGGACGGACACAGAACAAAGCTGCCTAAATAACTTCTCAAAGTCATACCACAACCTACACTCTTCAGAAATTAAACAAAATCTTTCACTCCCTCTATCTGGCAAAGCTAGTTCAGTGTCCGCCAGCCAGCATGGAAATGAACCGCAGAAAACTGATATACAAGCGTATTCCACCATCTAACTTTCCTGGCAAGAACGAACCTCAGCTTTAAGTATTAATGGGAGCAAACAGGTGCCACATAGATCTCCTATCTTCCAAACACCACATCGGGTCAGTCATACAAATAGTTTCTAGGGCTTGATAAACGGACATGAGGAGCTGTGGGCTGTGACTATGCAGATTTGTCTATGGGGAGGGGAAACTCTTGTGCAGTGGCAATCATGATCTTTGAACAACAACGTTGCCATCCGAACTGGAATCTCCTATACTAAAGGCATGCTCCAAATGAAGACCCACATCATAAGTATCACGTTACTAGTATGACAACAGCTATGCAAATGAGGATGTTCTGTAACGATAGGAGTGGATCTGTGCTATGGGGCATCAGATGAACTACAGACAAACAGACTGAACCAAATGCTCAAGCAGTTAGTTGGGTCTTCTGCCGTGATTTGATGCTTCCTGTACATCAACCACTACAGAGCTTTTACATTTACCTTTGGGTCACAGATAACTTTTTAAAAGCATGAACGTACCTTAGAGATTGTCCTGGGTAGCTCTCCTCCAGCTTGCAAATCACACAGACCACCTCTCTTCCTGCTCAGTCACACAAAATCCCAGTGGCAACTACGAGAACTTGTGTGCAACAAAAAATGAACATTACTTCCCCCCGTGCATATTTAGCTCTCTTGGTGGAATTTGGCAGCTGAAAAGAAGCAAGGAAGGCAGCACCATGGGGACTGGCTGGCTCTCTACAAACATCAGCAAGCATTCCATGGACAAGTGTTGGAGAAATGCTGCTTTCCACATTGCACCTGGCTCGCACGCTGACTTTGGGAAAGTTACGCACTGGTGGGGAAACACACTGCAGAACTCTGCAGGCGTTGCACGCTGTTCTTGTGATCTCACTGTTCGGATGAATACAAAGTCGACCACTTTCTGCATTTTCAGTTTTCTACAAATATGAACAGAGAGAGATTTGCAACCCAGAGAATTTTGTTTTAACCTAAACAGCTCACTAGCTCTGATTCTTGACCGATGCATCTATACTTACTCCACCTGAGACAGGGTGGGTGCCCTAAATAGTTCAACTGAAGTGTTTCAGGGAGAGAAGTTCTTCCACCCCACGTCTTGCCTAGTTAGCCAGGCACTTGTTCAGCATGTCTAACAGCCAAACCCTGCAAGTGCCAATGGTATATTCCTTCATAGGCCTATACACCTTCTGGGTCTCATCTTGTACCCCTTCAACATTAGGGATTATAACAGCATTGCCAAATCGTACCTACCCGTTCAGACCTTCAGAAAACAGAATAACCTCAAAAATAGCTTATTTCCCCAAATGCTGACTGAGTTTCACTCTAGGGTTTTATTGCAAGCACCAAAGCAAAAGCCTGAAGTATGCTATTTTCTAACATTGCCCCAACTGGTAAGACCTTGTATCAGCCACCGGCAAAGGCCCCTTTGTAAAGGACAAAAGCATCTCTAAATCTGATTGAAGAACCAACCGAAGACAAGGGCAAACAACCTGAAGATCCTCGCCTGTCATGGGCTAATTCTGGGGGGAAAAACCCTTATGAAATAGTGTAAGGAATACTTTCTGTATAGGTTTTGCCACTACAGAAAGGTTTCTTGCCACTGCCTTGCCTGACTCATGCACACAGGTCATCCACAGACTGGCATCATCAAGCAAAGGGAACCACCGTGTTATTCTGCTGTACCCAAACACTCTATGACCTGCCAAAAAGCATCATTTTATACTGACCAGTCAGCATCAAAAGTCAGAGCACACAAGGCAAGCACCCTGCAGCTCCAAGACAGGCAGGACACGCACCACAGAAAACACGAGCCTACTACCAGAACATGTCTGGTGCCCCTAAGGGTTATAAATACTAAATCTGGTCCGGTGGCACCCTCGAGTCCCTCATCTCAACTCCAACACCTTCATTTCCCCGGGAGATGGTGATGCTGCCCTATCGTTATTTCTATGCTTGCAGACTCTCCTAACGCAGCCTTCAATCTTTTACCATATAGAGGTAACTAACGTGTCCACTATTCAAGTGTCCCATTTTCTCTAGCATTGGGGCACATACATTTCCAGGGAAACAAACAAGCTCCTAAGTGTCTCCTTAAAATCCTCACCTCTCTCAACAGGCATTTAGCTGTGCAACCAAGCACACAAAATACACGACCCTGCCTTAGCACAGAGCATGGACTGGGTATTTTTTAGTTCTAACTTACCTGTTGTTCTTGCTGAGCCATAGAATCTACATGGAGTCAGCAAGTTAAATAAAAGGTTTGAGGAAGACGCTCATTGTACCACTCAAAGCCCAGATCTAACAGACATTCTTTGCTTCGCTCTAACAAATGAGAATCCCAAGGCAAAATATTTCTACTAATACAGGTGACCCCCGACTTATGACCCCCTGCATTTATGACCGCCCTGTTCCAGCCCAGCCTCTCAAGCCCACCTGTACAGCAAGCCACAGGATCAGCCAGTCGCCTGCTGCCCCAGCCAGCTCTGGGTGCTTCCACCCCGCACAGCCCCAGGCCAGCTATGGGAGCAGTTCATGCCATGCTGCTTCCACCCAGCACAGCTGGGGATTACAACTCCCAGGAGGCAAAGCGAGCCAGGAATGGAACCACTATTTATATCACTGCACCATAACACTTCTGTTTGAAAAATCCTAAATGTTATCTCACCAATTGCAACCGTTGAGAAAGCCAGAATAAGCATGTTAAGGACTAGTCGACAAGCAAATGCATATTGGACAGTCGAGTCAACTGGTCAATTCCCCCACCCCTTGCTGCCTCTCAGAGGCAGCAAAGGGGGGTGGGAGGAGAGGAAGAGAAGGTACTTCAAACGGGGCAACGCTGCACAGCTGATCCCAGGATCTATGTGGCTCTACCCCTTTGAAACGCCACTTTGGTGTTTCAAAGCGGCAGCGCTGCACGGAGCTGACCTCGGACTCAATGCTGTGCTGCCCCTTTGAAATGCCATGGCAGCGTTTCAAAGGGGCAGCGCTACACAGAGCCCAGGATCAGCTGTGCAGTGCTTCCCCTTTGAAACACCGCCACCGCATTTCAAAGCGGCAGCGCCACATGGAGCCTGGAGTCAGCTGGGGACTCCCTAGCTGACCCCAGGCTCCCTGAGGCATTTCCAAGGAACCCAGAGTCAGCTGAGGACTTCCCAGCTGATCCCGGGCTCCAGCGCGGCATTTCAAAGCAGCAGCGCAGCATAGAGCCTAGAGTCAGCAGGGGATTCTGAGTCCCCCACTGACTCCAGGCTTCATGCGGTTACTTCCGTTCTGAAATACACACGAGCCCCCAGGGGCCAAACTGACCCCAGGTTTCCCAAAATTGCTCTCAGTATTTTTACAGTGCAACACATTAAGGACACAAAGTAGCTTAGAACAAACACAAAATCCAGCTAACATTCTCCTGAGGTAGCATTGCCCATTTCCTGAAGCCTCTAGAAATGGTATCGACACGTATGTCTTATAAAAACTACCTTTCACTGAGGAATTTCATGTAGTTTGGGTTCATCATAAAGCTCCCTTGAAAACTTTAAGAGTGGGATACCAATTTAGGGGAAAAGGACTTTACCACAAAGAGTCTAAACATACATTTCTACCTCTAACCACATTTCCAGCCAAACCAGATCCTTTTATAATTAGCGACACACTCTTGGTACACTGAATTTTCATAATTGTTGAATTAAAACATTGTGAAAAAATCATACTCTGTTGGCTTAATTGGACCATCTCAGACTCGAGTGACTGAGCTACCATGCAGTAACCTTTCAGCAGGTCTATCCCACCTTTGAGAGATGTTGCAAGGTTTGACTCCTTCGCATATGGATCAGAATGCCAAGACTCTTTGGGGGCAGCTCGAGTGAAGTGATCAACCATACAAACCGTGCCATGCCATTGGAGTTCTCAGCCAATACGGTCTTGTTTGCAAGACCATTTCTCTACCAATTCCTCACTGCTGCTCTAGCACCCCCAGTGGAAGCACTAGTGTGGGCTAGTAATAGAGATGTAGCCGTGTTAGTCTGTTTTCATATGGTGGGTGGATTTCCATTCCAGTCTTTAAAGTGCTGCATGTTCCTGTCCTTTGTTTTAGTGTGGGCTAGGCACAGGCATTCTACCATCATGTCATTTACTGGTTCAACTCAGCAACGTACAGCTTCAGTTAAACCAGTTCAGTGCTTCCTGGCATGCCAGATAAATGGGCAGGACCAAGCCCCATACCAACTCCCATATGATGGGCCAGCATTTGACGGAACAGAATTCCACATCAGCCGATATGAGCTGTGAAAGAAAATTCTTCCAGTTTTAGAAATGCAGGGCCAGACCCCCACTGATGTAAACTGGCGGAGTTCCACTGAGTTCAAGGGAGCTATGATTTACCCCAGCTAAGGGTCTGGCTTCCCACACCATTCAGCCCTGTTCTGCATGCACACAGACATCTTAACTTCTCTAGCAAAACATTTATTCAGATTGATCTTTATCTGCCATTACCTTTATTGTTTGTGACACATAGCTATGCCCAGACATATAAATTAGCCTTTCCTGTGTATTTTACTCCTGGTGAGATTTGACATTGACACTTCAGGAAGAAATTGCAGGTTGCACAGTACAAGAAAATTCCCTTAGGGTGACTACACAGGTTCTCAGACCCATGGGAGAACGAGATTTAGGGGAGTAATATCACTCAAACACCGAAGCAGGAGGAAGCTTATATTATTATATTTTAAGCTTTGAGAAGGAGTGTTAAAAGGGAGCCAGTTTCTTCCAGGAGGAGAACTGAACTACTGCAAGGGTAGCCAGGCCAGCTTGCTCCTTGGCAGCTGGCCATGTATTGGGGGGAAGAGAGACAGGAAGAATGCAAGAAGGAGCAGGCATGGATTCTGACATGCAAGAACACAGCTGCCAACTTTTGACCCTTGTAACAAAGTCATGTAGCCCACTCTGTGAGGCTCTGTGCAGTCTCTGTATGAATGAAATCAAGTACATTCTTTCTTCCCTTCTCCTGTTTCTCTCTCCAGTAGAGCGCACCTTGTATAAACATAACTAATCTGGATTCAGGTAAGTACTGAGGTTAAGAGTTGGCTGTGACACCCAGGAAGGAAGGCAGGCAAAATCTTTAGAGGACAAGAAAACAGGGAAGTAGAAAGCAGGACTGACTGGTAACTAATAATCATAGGAGGAGGAGTGGGAAAGGCTGTGATTCTTACCCACAGAGATCCCAGAGAAGGGGGCAATGGTCCATATGCTGGCACATTCTCAGACCATAGTGATGAAGGGATAACTACAGCGTATTATCTATACAGCTCTCTGAGCACTGCCTGGTGACTTACAGTCACAAGGGAGGGCCCCGCCACAGAATATAACCTTTAAGTTTTGAGATAAATATCCGGCATTTGGAGTAGAGAGGGGTGTGGGCTAATTCCACCAACACAGTAACAAACCTAGGTCCCCATGTCATATGGGACAGGATGGCTCAACTTTTTTTCAGTGATTTGTCACCTCAAGTTGATATAGAAGGACAAACAATGCAGGCCCTTTTTAGAAATGCTGTTACCATTCTGCAGATTTCATGGGCTCTTCAAAGTGAAGAAAACCAGAGTGGGCCATTATAAATTAAAAAATTATTAAAACAGCAACCTTACAAGCTTCCGATACGTGTCACTTTTAGCGATATTTAGGTGGGTGTTTGCTCCTTCACCAAGTGCCTGTGACAAGCAGCTTTCAGTTGTGAACTCTTTGGGAAACAGGAAACCAAGAAAGAGGTAACAGTGAAAATATTTACCAGGGATGCTAGTGACTGCTCAAGTAAAGGGAAGAATCTCTCTGGTGAAGCTCCCTTGCATACAGTCATTAAAATCAATGCACAAAGAGTGGCAAGTAATATACTTCATTAGTCCATAGAGTAATGAAGAGATTTGGGGGAAGCATAAGGGAACAGCCATTACATGGTATAAGGAGAAAAATGCTTACTCTGGACGTACTGGCAGAGGAGTAAGCATGTGCCAATCACAGCTGCGATTCAATAGTTCTTTGTTACTTAGATTAAGCACTTGCCTATGTGGTCACACAGAGCGAGCACAGACTAATTTTGCATGGGCACCGAGAGGCCACTATTTGCATACAATATGAAAATTCTCCTGCTCTTAGCAGCTCCTATGCAGTCTAAGCAGAACCAGGGCTGGAAATCCCAGCTGCTCAAAACAGGTGGATTTGCACTGCCTTTTGGAGACAAATTTGCCACATGTTATCCTCCTGACATCATTTGATTTATCATCACTGTTGCTCTTGGAATAACAGGTGAGAACCTACTTCCTCCTACGTGCCAGCAACCTAGGAAGATGGTCTGCTGTGATGTTGGTGCACCCGAAGAGGGAGGAGTGTATGCCAGAAGGTGGAAGACAAACCCAGTGCAATTCATCTCCACCAGCTAGTGGGGACACTGACCAAGCAATCTCTCGTTTTTTGGTGTCTGAAAACTTAAACTGTTAAACTAAGTCGCATTGATAGTTTTCATGCATTTAGAGTTTTCATGTCCCTGCTGTTGGACTGGGGGGGGGAGGTCCCCTGTCACCTAGCCCTTGGCACATATTAACAATACACAGCTTAACCCCCCCCCTTTTATCAGATAACCCCACATTACAAATCATTAGCCTGGCTAGTGACATGATAGGATTTACTGTATTAACCTTCTATTATAAAAACATCAAGTGATGGAAGCTTTTTGAGGAAGCAAAAATAAGCATAAAAATATTCAATCACAATAAGCGCATGAGAGGAACAGAAGGTGCCATTTAGCAAAAGCAGAGCACTTCCCCTTTTCCTCGGTGTTATACAAGTATATTTATAGCTGCAGCCTGAGTCTCTGTGAAAACAAGCCACATGTGGAGAAGGGAGCTGGGGCCCATGCCTTCTCTTTGCTGCCAGGACAGGTGACAGGATAGGAGAAAAGCAATTCACGCCTCAAACACAAACACGTGTATGCAAAGCTAGAGGTGAGCTGATGGGAAGTACCCGCTCTCCACATGCAAACCAGGTCATACGCTGTAACTGCTATAAATCACTTCCGCAGCACACCTCTCACCCAGACAGAGCCCCTTCGTTTAGCACAGGAAGAAATTGGTCATTTAGTTTGTCAGTATGATAGTCACAGGAAAAACATTCTACAGCGCTGTCTAAGGGAAACAGGAGGGCTTACATGCTTTGGTAAGAGCCTTGGTCATCAAACCATTACTGCACACTAACTTCAGCAGCTCCCCACTCTCCTGAGACCAAATGCGCCCCGGCAGCTCACTGCCTTTCTAAGTGCCCTGTAAGTCCTGAACACGGTAAGTCTCTCCTGCCTTTATACACTTCCTACAGGGACTTGGACAAGCTGCCAAATTGGCTCAATTTCTCTTCCATATAATAAACAACACTGTAAAATCTGTGAGCTCTTCAGTTCTTCCCTCAATATCCCTATGAGGTGGGGAATATCTTCATTTTACACATGGGGGAAAAAGATTAAGTGACTTGCCTGAGGCACATGCAGTCTCTTGCCATGGCCAGGAACTGAACCCAAGTCCCCAGATCCCAACTCCAGTACCTTACAAAACACTATTTTCCCTCCATCCTTGAACAACAAGGGCTGTTCAAACACAGATGGTCCCTTTGTGACCTGAAGCACTTACCTAAGCCTAAGAACAAGATACAACACACGTGGGTGTAATAAAACAGTTGGTGAAACCAGGGAAGAGAGAACAAGGGCAACAATGATGATCAGTGAACCATGTGTTCCTGTGTACAGTGAGAGTTTTGAAAATTAATAAAATAGCTAGCAACAGCCCTACTCTGTTCTGGAATGAACACACACTTGTTACAAGACAGTCTTGTAAAATAATTCTCAGATGCACCTTTCCATTTTCCAGGTTATGCTGTAACAAAATGCCTATGCAGGGAGGTAACTGCAGGTATTTAGGCAGCTTTTAGAACGGGCGAGGGATGTTAGATAGCTGGTAATAGAACAGTTGATTAACCACATGAATTCTTAGCAGTTAGTCAACTATTCGATAGTCCCTGGGATTGGGGGTGGCAGCCAGTGTGCACCAGTGCCACTCCCAGGGAGCCCCCTGCACTGCTGCCTCTGTATTAGAGGCAGCAGCACGGGATGCCAGGCAGGAGCTGGTCTGTGAGGGGATGCGGAGCAGCCCTGTCCATAGCAAGAGGCTGCTTCGTGGCAGCCTCTCCTGCCCCCCACCCTCCACTGCTGCCTCTGATAGAGGCAGCAGCATGGGGAGGGAACAGGCAGCAACTGATGCAGAGGCAGCAACAAGGGACGGATGCAAGTAGTCAAGAAGATTAATAGTCTACTCATTCACATTCCTAGAATGTGCAAGTGTGTATTTTTTACACACACACACACACACACACACACACACACACACTACAGCATGCCACAGAGTAACCTTTCAAGACATATTTTCAACAGTAACAAAATACAGAACAGAAGGGGGATGTGGGGGGGGGGGGGGGGAGGAGGTGAATGCCAGTGAGTTAATAGTATTAGAGGTGATAATTGGGGAAGCTATCTTTGTAATGGGTAAGATAGCTGGGGTCTTTGTTAAGTCCCGTGCGGAGTGTGTCGAATTTTAGCATGAATGCCAGTTCAGAGGATTCCCTTTCAAGTGCAGATTTGAATGTCTTCTGAAGTAGGATGCAGGTTAGCAGGTCATTCAGACAGTGTCCTTTTTGGTTGAAATGACAAGCAACTGTTTTTTCTTTGTGATCCTGTCTAATGTCTGTTTTGTGGGCATTGATTCTTTGGTGAAATGTCTGAGACGTTTGTCCAATGTACATAGCAGATGGACACTTTCGGCACATGATAGCATAGATTATATTTCTGGAGGCGCAGGAATATTTGTTCTTGATCTTATAACTCACTTGGTTAGGCCCAATAATGGTGTCAGCAGAGTGAATATGTGGACAAAGCTGGCAGCGGGGTTTGTTGCAAGGGAAAGTACCAGGGTTGGTCCCCACCTCTAATACCATTAACTCACTGGCATTCACCTCCTTCCCCCCCCCCCCATCCCCCTTCTGTTCTGTAATGTGATTTGTCCTTTTCATGTGTGTTCATTTTTTTTTAAATTGTATCCATTGGTATATATGGTTGTGACTATTTTCTTCCATTATTTGATCTGAGGAAGTGGGTCTGGCCCACGAAAGCTCATCATCTAATAAACCATCTTGTTAGTCTTTAAAGTGCTACATAGTCCTGTATTTTGTTTCAGCTACACCAGACTAACACGGCTACATTTCTACCACTATTTTCAACAGTGTTATTCCTAATCTATTTTTGATGGTGATAAATCTTTGAATATGTTTAAAGCTTTTGTGGTTAAGTTGCACTGAAGAAAGTGTCAGAATGCAAGGCAAAAAGTCAAATTTCCAATAATTTCCTTGGGATGCTCCTACGAAAACTTCCAAGTTCAACTTACGTAAGTTTCACAACAAAGTCACTGATGCAAAAAACCTAGATACCCATAATTCTTGCAATAGGGGTTCAAGATCAGACACTAAGGACAAGCTCAGCCATACCAAGGCAGCCCTAAAAAAGCCTCTTAGAACATTTCCAATGCTGAAGAGAAAATTCTGAAGAAATGCAAACCTGGGGAAGCTGACTTGGATATAGTAATTTATAAGGGGAGTCTGGGAAACAGAACATAATAGCCCTGATGCTAGAAAGTGCTAGTTAACACAAATCACACTGACTTCATATGAAATGAATGTGGATTGGATAAATGGATAGGAAGATGGATAGAAAGATGGCTAGAAGGCTGGGCCCAGTGGGTAGTGATCAACAGCTCGATGTCAGGATGGCAGTCAGTTTCTAGTGGAGTGCCCCAAGGTTCGGTTCTAGGACCGGTTTTGTACAATATCTTTATTAATGACCTGGATGAGAGGATGGATTGCACCCTCAGCAAGTTTGCGGATGACACTAAGCTAGGGGGAGAGGTAGATACGCTTGAGGGCAGAGATAGGATCCAGAGTAACTTAGACAAATTGGACGATCAGGCCACAAGAAATCTGATGAGGTTCAACAAGGACAAGTGCAGAGTTCTTCACCTGGGACGGAAGAATCCCAAGCATTGGTACAAGCTGGGGACCAACCACTTAAGTAGTAGTTCTGCAGAAAAGGACCTGGGGGTTACAGTGGTTGAGAAGCTGGATATGAGTCAACAATGTGCCCTTGTAGCCAAGAAGGCTAATGGCATATTAGGTTGCATTAAGAGGAACATTGCCAGCAGATCCAGAGATGTCATTATTCCCCTTTATTCGGCTCTGGTGAGGCAACATCTGGAGTATTGTGTCCAGTTCTGGGCCCCCCACTACAAAAAGGATGTGGATGCATTGGAGAGGGTCCAGCGGAGGGCGACCAAAATGATGAGGGGGCTGGAGCATATGACTTATGAGGAGAGGCTGAGGGAGTTGGGTCTGTTTAGTCTGCAGAAGCGAAGAGTGAGGGAGGATTTGACAGCAGCCTTCAACTTCCTGAAGGGAGGTTCCAAAGAGGATGGAGAGAGGCTGTTCTCAGTAGTGACAGATGGCAGAACAAGGAGCAATGGTCTCAAGTTGTGGCGGGAGAGGTCCAGGTTGGATATTAAGAAAAACTATTTCACTAGGAGGGTAGTGAAGCACTGGTATGGGTTACCTAGGGAAGTAGTGGAGTCTCCATCCCTAGAGATGTTTAAGTCTCGGCTTGACAAAGCCCTGGCCGGGTTGATTTAGTTGGGATTGGTCCTGCCTAGAGCAGGGGGCTGGACTTGATGACCTTCTGAGGTCTCTTCCAGCTCTATGGTTCTATGATTCTATGAAATGCTCCTACACCAAACCAAGTATCAAAACAGCTCATTTCCCGGCAAAAAGCACACACGTATGTTTTATTTACCAGGAATTAACAGATTTGGCAAGTGTGAAAACATTAGCCAAGTTTCTAAGTGTTCACTCATGTGCCAGAGGCTCGGTGCCAGGATCTCTGCATTAGCCATTACCTAGCAAGTGATGGCTAGTCTGGCTTCCTTACATGGGGACTATCCAGTAACAAATGTCCACCCAGGCCAAGAGAGAAAGACAACAGACATGAATCTAGTTATTCATATTTGACATGTATATTGTGGGAACCACCCATCAGGATCAGAGTCCTGCTGTGCTAGGCAAAGGAAACACAGGAAGAGTGAGCCCCTGGCCTGCATGACTTACAATCATACTCCTTACTATAGATCAGGATTACTCAACATGCGTCCTGCCACATTTGTTCACGGTGCGATTTGGGTTCACGTGGGGCTCAACATGTGACCCATGGATGGGATCCTTTGAACGTGTCCTCCACTGGGAACACGCTCCACAACGTGAGTCAATAGAATGGTCTTCTGTTGATGTGTGTTTTAGTAGTTAAATTCTTGGACTGTCATTGCTCATTAAAAATCCTGTCCTACGGGTAGAAATTGGGTAAATATTGTATTTTATTAATATCGGAAGAACTGACTTCAATAGGGTCTGAGTGTTGTGTAGTCTTGCCTTAATTTTTGTATTCATGCCCGTCAGTGTAAAAGAAGCTATTTGCATATATATTTACACGTATATGCAACCGCACTTAAGTTGCGGCCCTTGGCATGTGCTATGAGTATCCCTGTGACTTCCCAGGGCTTCCGAAGTTGAGTAGCCCTGCTATAGATAAAGCCCCAACCTGGCTCTGGCAGCTAGTGAGTGAGCTTCTAGCCTGGTCTAAACTACACTCTTGGGTTGACATAATCTGCCTTACCTACCAGGTCCCCTTCCACCAACGTAGCTCGCCTGCTACATCAATTTCTTTACTCCACCTCCACGAGAAGTGTAGTGCTTAATCTCATGGTGTTAGGTTGACAGAGGGAAAAGACGCTGTGTTGCTTAAGACAGTATAATTGGCCTCCAGGAGGTGTCCCACAATGCTCTGCTGCAACTGGTATGGTAAATGTTTTCAACTTCACTGCCCAGCAGCCGATCCATAAGAAACAGCCCCTCCCCTGTTAAAGGGCCAGGAACTTTGGAGTGTCCATTTCCTGGTTTTTTCTTCTTTTTTGGCATAGAGATCTCACGTGCACAGCTGATCATGGCAGGTCTATGCTCCAAACCCACTCCAGCCTGGAATATACAGAAGAGGATGGATCTTCTTGGGCTAGGGGGTGAAGAGGTAGCGTAGGCAGGGCTCTGATCTAGCCACAGAGGCAAACACATGAGAGAAGAGCTACCCCAGGGACGTGCAGCAGTGCCACAGGAGAAAACAAAAATCAAGGTGGTGTGGCAGGTACACCAGAAGGCAAAGGCAGGCGAAGAGCCACTGCAGGGCAGCACTGCCGACATGCTGCTTCAACAAGGAGCTGCATGTGACTCTCAGCAGTGATCGCACTTTAACCCATAAGAGCAGGTGAGAAGGTGGGGGTCCCAGGCCAGCGCCGGCAACCCCGAGGATGCAGCCTTGGAATAGAAAAATGGAGACAAATGGGAGACAGGCAAATGGGGATCCATTCTCTTGGACAGCCAGGAGCGGTCTGTAACCCCGGAGCAGTCCAGCCAGACACAGCACAGCATCGTGACGGAGCAGGAGGCTGAGAAGGAACTGCTGGTGAGTGAGCAATAGCAAGTAATACATTTGCAGTCATGTGCTCTTGTATTTTCTTGTTAACTAAACATTTGCAAGGTGGGGTAAAGTGATTGCCTGCTTCCCAGTGGTCACATCAGCTAAGCAGAGAGTGGCCCAAGAAAAAGCCTGCTGATGTACATAGAGATGGCCCAGGACTCCTCCATCGAGATCTCCAGGAAACTTTCATGAAGGAACTCTGATCTGCTGCAGGTTTCTGGGGACGGGTGCCTTACTTCTTCCACCAGGGTAGGACACTTTCCCATATACTGTTCTGTTCATTCTCTCTGGGGCTCCTGGCATTGGCCACTGCGGCAAGACAGAGCACTGGGCTAAATGGATGTCAAATCCTATTTAAATTAGTTAGCCAGTTAAAGGTAACGTTTAACCGGTTAACTGTTTAAATAGCAGTGGGTGGCATGGGCTGCTCCAGCTGGACCACAGCACCCCCATCCGCCGTGCACTGCTCCAGCCGGGCTGGGCCTGCCGCAAGTAGGAGCTGCTCTGGCCAAACTGGAGCACACCCACCCGTGGCAGGCTGGACCCGCCACAGGCAGAAGCTGCTCCAGCCCTCACCGGTTAAACGGAACCAGCTGTTAAAGGTGTGAGGCTTCCCAGTTAACCATTCACATCCCTGCTTTGGTCTGACCCAGTGTAGCCATCCTTATGTAATTCTGCCAGCATCACCACAGTACACAGCATAAGGACCCAGTCTGTAGCATCTGCTCCCGTGCCACCTGTGTTTCACAATAGTAGCCATTTTAATAATCGTGGAACCACAACAATTTTTAGCAGTAACACAGTTGCTACACTATTCCTCTGGGAAAGGCTGGCAGCCAGGCCACTCCCAGGGAGTCCCCAGTGACCACACGCTGCAGCATCTGCATCAGAGGCAGTCCATGAGGGGAGAGCGTTTAAAAATCGACTCCCCGTGCAGACCTGCCCCCTGTCCACGTCTCGTCCTGCTGCAGGTCGCCTGTCCAAGGCTGCTGACTGCCCCGTGCCCTTACCCCAGAGCCATGCTCACCATGGCTAGGACAGCAAACTGGCCCAATGAATACTGTTAAATGAAAATGCTCCGCAAACTTCTGAGGCATACGGGCAGTGATTTTTATATAACAAATGCACTGGACACTGGATCCGTCCTAACAGTGGTTGCTATGAACTTCCCCTGGCTTACACCTGGAAGCGTGGCCTTTGGCACTTCCTCCACCGATGGAGAGGTTCTCCCAGATAAGACAAGACAAGACCAGACCAAAGAACAGGTGATGACACGTCTACCGAGATTATGAATGAAGGTCTCTGCAACAGCAGACACCAAGCAGCCATGGAGTCTCTCTCTGAAAGCCTGGCCAGGGACATAGCAAGCATGTGAGCAGCACAGCTGAGCGAGCACAGGCCACAGCAGATGCTGGAGCATCTAGTTGCCCTTTAGGAGAAGCACCTTGAGTCTCTCCCTCTGCGGCACCTCTACAACAACATTCCAATATCACCTCATCTCCCTTCTCCCTCTTCCGAACATCCCAAGAGGCGAGGGATGGAAGATGCAATATCCATTCCACCCAATCCTGGGGGAAGGTCTGAAGAATGAAAACCGCACATATGAAAGTGTGTGAGGGGCAAGATTACTGTGCTTTTAAAGACAGGATGAATGTGTCTTTCCCCCCTCAGTTTTATTCCTCCTGTGTCCCGAGTTAAATTCTATTTCTGATCCTTAAGTTTCAGGATGTTTGCTTAATAAAAGTACAGGTCTTGAGAATGAACTCAACTGAATTGAAAATGGAAGGAGGAGGGGAAGATAGGACTGAGGAGAGACAGGGGAGAGACAGGAAAATTGAAACAAAGGGCCAAAACTGGTGGAAACAAAACCCAGTGGACACAACAGGGTTTACAACTTGGGAAGACCCAATACAGAGAAGCGGCGCACACTAGAGCAGGTCATTACCAAAATGAGCATCCAAAGCCTCCCTGAGATGCAGTGCTTCACACAGACATCTTACAGCCCTGGTGTCTGGCTGCTCAAAATCAGTAGACAACTCATCCGCCTTCATGCCTCACCCCTGTGGAAACTTCTCCCCCTTTACCTCAGATATTATGCAGCACAAATCAGATAGTTGTAACTGCTCTCATTGGTTTGCTTTCTAACCTAGAAAGTAAACTGCACCAGTAACATTTAAATGGAAAAAGGTGCCTTCAACCACCAGTCTGAACTTGCTGAGCCTATTATTATTATTATTATTATTATTATTATCGGATAGCTTTCTTTGATAGAACAACAAGTCTTGTGGAGAAAGGAAGAGGCGGTGGACGTGGTATACCTAGACTTTAGTAAAGCATTCCATACGGTCTCTTATTACCTTCTTATCAATAAACAAGAGAAATGCAACCTAGATGGGGCTACTGTAAGATGGGTGCATAACTGGCTGGATAACCATTCCTCAGAGAGTTGTTATTAATGGTTCACGGTCATGCTGGAAGGGCATAGCAAGTGGGGTTCCACAGGGGTCTGTTTTGGGACCAGTTCTGTTCAATATCTTCATCAATGATTTAGATGATGACATAGAAAGTACGATCATTAAGTTTGCAGACGATACAGAGCTGGGAGGGGTTGCAAGTGATTTGTAGGATAGACTCAATTCAAAACACTCTGGACAAACTGGAGAAATGGTCTGAGGTAAATAGGATGAAGTTTAATAAGGACAGATGCAACGTGCTCCCCTTAGGAAGGAACAATCCATTTCACACATACAGAATGGAAAGTGACTGCCTAGGAAGGATCTAGGGGTCATAGTGGACCACAAGCTAATTATGAGTCAGTGGGACACTGTTGGGGGGGGGGGCGGGGAGAAGCAAACATGATTCTGGGATCCATTAACAGGTGTGTTGTGAACAAGACACGAGAAGTATCAGAGGGGTAGCCATGTTAGTCTGAATCTGCAAAACCGGCGAGGAGTCCTGTGGCACCTTATAGACTAACTGAAGTGTTGGAGCATAAGCTTTCGTGAGCAAAGACCCACTTCGTCAGATGCATGTAGTGGACACGAGAAGTCATTCTTCCACTCTACTCTGCACTAGTTAGGCCTCAGTTGGAGTATTGTGTCCAGTTCTGGGCCTCACATTTCAGGAAAGATGTGGAGAAACTGGAGACGATCCAGAGAAGAGTAACAAAAATTATTAAAGATCTAGAAAACCTGTGAGGGAAGACTAAAATAATTGGGCTTGTTTAGTTTAGAAAAGAGAAGACTGAGAGGGGACATGATAGCAGTTTTCAAATATCTAAAAGGATGTTACAGGAAGGAAGGAGAAAAATTGTTCTCCTTGGCCTCTGAGGACAGGACAAGAAGCAATGGGCTTAAACTGCAGCAAGAGAGGTCTAGGTTGGACATTAGAACAAAGTTCCTACCTGTCAGGGTGGCTAAACACTGGAATCAATTGTCTAGGGAGGTTGTGGAATCTCCATCATTAGAGATATTTAAGAGCAGGTTAGATAGACATCAGTTAGTGATGGTCTAGATCAGGGATGGGGAACCTTTTTTGATCAGGGGCCACTGACCCACAGAAGTTGTGGTGGGAGACGTCCAGGTTGGATATTAGGAAACACTTTCCCTAGGAGAGTGGTGAAGCACTAGAATGGGTTACCTAGGGAAGTAGTGGAGCCTCCATCCCTAGAGGTGTTTAAGTCTCGGCTTGACAAAGCCCTGGCTGGGTTGATTTAGTTGGGATTGGCCCTGCCTTGGGCGGAGGCCACACACAAGTGAGAAGCCAAAGAAGCCCCGAGAATGAAAAAGACACTCCTCACATTCCCCTTGCACACCAGAGCCTAGATGGGCCCAGGCTAGTAGATTTTGTGTGTTCCAGCCCTGCGGGTGGGTAGTGGGGGGGGGGGGCGGCGCCAGCATAGGCCCCCCAAAGCACAGGGGATCCCTGAGCCTCGGGGGCTGGATCCAGGCAAGCCAGAGGCCACATCCTGCCCCCGGGCCTGAGGTTCCCCACCCGTGAGCTAGATGGTGCTTGGTCCTACCGTGAGGGCAGGGGACTGGACTTCATGAGCTCTTAAGGTCCCTTCCAATTCTAGTGTTCTGTGATTCTATTATTGAACCAATGGCTGCTATCCAGGT
Source organism: Pelodiscus sinensis (assembly GCF_052426305.1). Classification (NCBI taxonomy): domain Eukaryota; kingdom Metazoa; phylum Chordata; order Testudines; family Trionychidae; genus Pelodiscus; species Pelodiscus sinensis. Next base: position 3,751,466 of record NC_143053.1, read on the forward strand.
GCCACTTTATGAGACATGGAAGTAAGATGTAGGTTGGGTCTCCTGGGATCACTATTGGTATTTCAGCATCACCTATGGTTGGGTTGTATTCCAGAAGGAAAGTCCCTGCTTGCACCTTAAAGAACACCTGTGTCTGTTCAGCGAGGTGCACGAATTACATGCCTCCTCTGACCATCCCCCACCAGTGATGTGGGTAAAACGACCCTGGGGATCCACCAGGGCTTGCAACAGCACCAGGCAATGCCCCTTTCTGTTTGTGTGTTCTTTGGCAAGACGGCCTGGTGCCACGCGCCTACCTATCATCCCTCCACAGATAGGGAGCCCTACTGTAGCAACACCACCCAGTATCTCCTGCACGTTACCCAGAGTCATAACCCTTCTTAGCCAACAGCGATTAATAGGCCTGTCTGCTTGGATGCCAACTGTCCCCACAGTGAATTTACCCACTTCAAATTGATTCCCCACTCAAGGGCAGTGGCGTAGCGAGGGGGGGCAGTTTCCCCTGGTTGCCATGCTGGGGGGGGGCACCAATTTAGTTGACAAATTATCACGTGGTTAACTTTTTATGATTATTTCCTATTTTGTCTCTATTCCAACAGTCAACTGTGAAAAGATTTCAGCGAAACCTTCAAAAAGTGAATAGGACAATAGTTGTGTTATACTGCAAGCGTTTTAGCATGGATGGTGGCAGGAATATGCTCTACCCAATCACCTCAGTTCACGTGCATTCCGACCTATCCCAGCGGGGGGGGGGAAATGTTTGGGGGGGGCCTCAAATTTTGCTTTTGCCCCCAGGTGCACAACACCCTCATGACGTCACTGCTCACAGGTAGCAGTCTGGCACTGCAAGCTTCCGCCAACTATCGCCGCTCACCTCGCCACCCTCAGAGCAAGAGGAGTGTCCTAAACTCTGCATGGTTCCTAGAAAGTGACTTGTATGTACAAAGCCTTGCAGCCACTGCTCATCATCCCATAGCTGCCTAACAGTACAATTCCACCACTCAGAGGCCATCTCTCAGGGCTAGAAAAAACCTCCCCATGTTCAGCTGCTGCACAATTGCCAGAAACAACCGGGAATTCTTTCCTTCTATGGCTTCCTGAGGGGCACCACAGTGTTCCACAGAGCAGCTTTGGAAAGACAGCAGGAAAAGTTGTGTGGTGTTGGCAATGCTCACAAGCACAGCGTACAGCCGAGCAAGGTCCATGCTGCTTGGGATACGGCCCACACGTGGCTATGCTAACCTTTTTTCAAAAGGCGCAAAAAAAAGATGGGTTCCAGCTACAATCAGGAGAAAACCTTGAAGCCATGTCCCCAGACCTCTTGTGAAAATGTTTTAGTCCCAGAAGGACAGTGCACACCCTCACCTTACTGTGAGTTGCATTATGGGATAGCTACCCACAGTGCACCGCTCTCTGCAACAATGCTGCTAGACATGCTTCAGTGACACAAGGAACAGGGTCTCAACATGCACTACTGACTCAAAACTGTGGCAGCTGAATGTCCACTTAACTGAAGACTACTTAAGGCTGGCATGTAACATGCCTTCTGGTTCTTCCTCCCATCACCAGATGGTACTGGGGGGCATGTACCCAATTTGGCTCCCAAAGAAGCTTTGAGAAGTTGAGGCTCTGGAGTCATCTCCAGGGATCAGATTTAGTGTTGGAGGAACCCAATCTGTCTCTCCTCCTCTCCCATCACAATTGTTTTGACAACAGGCACTCCTGGTACAGGAGCCAGCTCCTTTGTTAAAGGGCCAGTCCTTCCCCACCATCTATAAAATGGCGACAAGGAAACCTTCCTTCCTCTCTGAAATGCTTTGTGACCTATATAAGCCTCATAGCAGTCAGACATTTAGGCTGTGTCTACATTGGCATGATTTTGCGCAAAAACATGCTGCCTGTCTACCCTGGCGGGGAGTTCCTGCGCAAGAACACTGAGGTTCTAATGTGTGAAATCAGTGCTTCTTGCGCAAGAACTATGATGTTCCCACTCAGGAATAAGCCCTCTTGCACAACTGTTCTTGCGCAAGAGGCCAGTGTAGACAGGCAACATGAATTTTTTGTGCAAGGAAGCCCGATGGCTAAAATGGCCATCGGAGCTTTCTTGCGCAAGAGAGTCTACACTGGCACGGATGCTTTTGCTCAAAAGCACATGCCAGTGTAGACGCTCTCTTGCACAAATACTTTAACACAAACACTCTTGCGTTAAAAGTATTTGTGCAAAATCTTGCCAATGTAGACGTAGCCTTATAGTTTAGTCACCTTAATCCTCACCCTAATAAATTCACACAAGTAAGAGGTCTTGAGGCTTACTATGCTGTATGTAGCCAAGGGTTCTTCCACGAAAGAGCATTTTTCAAGCAGAGTAGTCTGCTTGCCAGGGAGAGCACAGCTGGGACTTCTATTTAAAGCAGACACCTTTTGGAGGTTTGGATTTGTCCTTTGCTGGCTGCCTCATTTTAACCCAGGAGTAGCTTGGGTTAAGAGGGCAGGAAAACCATTTCCATTCTGAAAAGTCTGACAGCTAGGAGGATCAGAGTGTTTATTTGTGCTCAGTGAAGTTTTGATTTTCCATGATTAGAGAAAGTCTACAATTAAACCTAGTTCTCTTACTTTGGAAGGTAATTACAGTAAGTAGATGAACACCTGTAGCAGCCCCACACTGGTTTTTAAAATAGTATATTGTTGTGTTAAGTCTCTAGAAGAGCTGGAGCTATACACAGAACAAAAGGCCCTTAAAACTTTCATTTGCTAACCGGTTGCTAAAGCAAAGGCAGAAGCCTAGAAGCCTACTCTTTGAACCCCCCAGACCTTTTATCAAGCTCTGCAGTAATTCAAAGTAACAACCTTCACAGTATTGTGAGTAGGGTTACCAGGTAGTCTCAAAATAAATACCGAACACACTTGATCGGGAGTGGGGATGACAGGGGGGGGGGGGGGACGCGACGCAGAGCTGGCAGGGGGAGGTGGGGGAGCAGCGGGGCTGGCCGGGGAAGATCGGGGGAGGGGCGGCAGGCAAAAAGCAGAGCGGGGGGGGGGGGGGGGGGAAATCAGGGGCAGCGGGGCTGGCCGGGTGAGACTGGAGGAGGGGCAGCAGGCAGGAAGCAGAACTGGCCGGGGAGAGGGGGGTATTGGGGGCAGTGGGGCTGGCCAGGGGAGATCAGGGGAGGGGCGGCCAGCAGGAAGCAGAGCGGGCCGAGGGGGAGGGGTCAGACAGAGCGGGGCGGGCCGGAGGAGGGGCCAAATCGGCCAGAGGGGAGTGGGACTGACCCAGACACATGCAGATCCCAAGGCGCTGCCCGTCCCCAGAGAAGCGAGTCCAGCTGCAGCTCCACCACGCACTTGACCAGTGCTCAAGAGCAGGGACAGGGCTTCCTCTCCTCCTCAGACGCAACCAGAGGCTCCCAGCGGAAAACTAGAAGATACCGAACTTTGCACATGTCCAGTATTTTCTAATTTTTTTTTTTTTTTTTTTTTTTTAAACCAGAGGCCCCAAAAACCAGACTGTCTGGTAGAACAGCGGACACCTTGCAGCCCTAATTGTGAGTGGCAGAAGCTCTACCTGAAGCTGTGGAACAAGCAGCTGGGGACCAGAAGTTGTGGCAGTGTACCCCTTTCCTCAGCAGCAGCCAATACACCTGGGACAGCTCTGGTAGGAACAGAGCTTTTCTTGGCTCTCTTTCTAGAGATTAGGAGTTGGTTGAGATCTATTTGCAATACCACCACTTCAGGATGAAAATCAGAACTGCTCAAGTGCGCATCATCTGCCCTACAATGCAAAAAGCTCTGAAGAGTCTTCACCCTGAGCTGAAAGTCCTAGATTCTTCTCCATCTCCAGCAGTGAAGTACTAGGTAGCCACATTATACGGCCCAGATAATCACAACTTCTAAGGTAGGCATGGATTTGTTACCAGGAGATCAGATACCCTGCAACAGCACCTTGGTTATGTTACCATTTAAGCTGTTAATGATATTGATGTTTAATTACTTTAATCCATTTAACACCACATTTACTAAAATTAGCTAGATTAATAGCTCCGATAGTATTACTTCGGTTAAATAGCACAAATGAGAGTGTAATTCAGCACATTTTACTGTAGCTATATATTCTTCTGAATAGGATACATAACTGACTGCGCACACTGAGAATTCAGTAGAGGAAGAGAAGTCTAATGTGACAGACTATCTACAAATATCTATAGCACAGCCAGAGGAGCGAAACTCCTGAAAACAAAAAGCCCCAAACACTCTATTCATCACAAGCAGGGCTTCTACCTTGTCAGTCACTTGGACACTTTCCTTTTGCATTTACAAAATTTTATTTACTGGCTGCAGGAGTGAAATAGGCACAAATGATATGCTGTGCAGTGATCAATACAACAGCGCTTATATTTGTTTATATAGCACGTTCTGGCCAGGCCATGGTAACAGATGGGAATGTCTGAGCTTAGTTTCTGGCAGGACCAAATCAGTCTGGAAAATACCAACATACTTCAAAATTGCATTTCCATTACCTGGCAGCAGTTCCTAGAGTGCATAGCTTGGACATTAGCCTGCTAGCTCACAGAGAAGCTCCATTTGGATATATTCCCAGATCTTCACATAATGGCATAATACAGGGCCTATATCACTGAGGTAGCTGTGTGTGTGTTTAGTTAAAGCGTGGAGTTGCCATAGGTTAGTGGTTTGTACCCAGGACTCGTACCCTGGAGACATGAACACCTATTCTCCAGCTTTAGCTTTGTCCCCATACTGCTCCTCTTCACACAATTGTTGAGCTCATTTAGTAGCTTCATTCAGAGAAATGTAATGACTTATCTAAGGAACATGGAGACTTGCAGAAAAACTAGGAACAGAACATAGATTTCCCCCCCCCCCCCCGTTGCAAGAACTAGCCAGATGACCTGCCTGTCCCCCTCAAACAGAAACAGGAGAGAAAGAGCACATGATTTTCCAGGAACGCACAGTGAAAAGTGATCTGCCATGTAGGAGTCCTTGACTTGATTGCCTGGGAGACATAGAAAAGTAGTTAAGGAACACAGACTCCAAAAGAGAGAACCACTTAAGCTTTGGGGGGGGGGGGGGAAACTGTGGCTATAATAGAGGACCTGTATCATTGAGTAAAGCAACTACTACAGCACTACAACAACTGTGATACAGGGGATGCATCCAGGAAGAGGACTACCCTGGTGTAGAAAAAGTGCTCCTGTGCCTTTGTACCCCAGAAAGGACCTGGCTATAGCAGAAAGTTAGTTTGAACTACCCGCCACTGCTCAGAAGGCTGAGCCCGTCAGCACATGGCAGAAATAAGACAGATTGTGTGCGTTATGAGGAGAAAGCAGGAGAATTCCAAGTAAGGGGAAGGAGGCTATTGATGGCAGCCAGGCATAGGAGGAGGAGAGCAATGATGGTAATTGAAGACTGTGCTTTATTATGTTTCATGTTGCTACAACAGGACCAAGAGGCCATTAAACTTCCACCATCATCCCTTCCCAAGGATCAAGGCTTTAGATGGTGAGGAGAGGGTGGAGTGATTTGTTTAGATGCAGAGGAAGAACTGTTGCATGTGCACAGACACACAATGTGACAAAACTGGAAAGATCGGAGGCTTTTACTTGACCATTTCAGCCCCCTCTGGCAGAATGAGGAGGGAAAGCACTTTCAAATTTTACTGTTAGTTAAGGTGTGGGGGAGTAAAAACAGCTCAAGATTACAAGAGGATGGCAAATCAACCCAACAGTTAAGATTAGCTATATTCAAGGACAGGAGAAAGAGGTGCTCTGGGGCGAAGTCTTACAGAAAATAAGACTTGCCTCTGAGGAGACAGATGGACAAATAGCCTGCGCTGAGCATTGCAACAGACATCTAGAAATCAAGAGCACTTACAATGTTACTGGTAATCTTCCTCGGGATATTCTCATGGCGCCAACGTTGTTTCGGCGTCAAGCTAAAGCCACCCTTTTTACTCGTGCTCTTATTAATGTTTGAGTCTGTATGTGTGTGTTCCTCCTCTCGATATGTTTTTAGCTGGTTATGTTCCTCTGAGGTCTCATTTTAAATTCTCATTTTAAATTTTTATATACATTTTTTTTTTGTTCATTCTTGTAAGCCGCCTTGAATATTTTAAATAGAAAGGAGGGGTAAAAAATATTTAAATAAAATAAATACATAAATAAAAATAATCAAGAGTTCACTGTATTTCACAGGCACCTGTTCGGATTCAAAACTACACCCAATGCCACTTATGTGCGTGTTTTAGTTAAAGCATGGAGTTGCCAAAGCTTTGGGGTTTGCACCCAGGACTTCTACCCTGGAGACATGAACACCAATTCTGCCAGTTTTACTATGGGGTTATGCATGAGTCACTTCCCCTCTGCGCCTTAACTTCTGCACCTGGAAACTGGGAGTTTATTTACCTTTCAAGGGGCTTTTGTGGATTAATTAAATGTCCTAAAAGTGTTGAGAACCCTCAAAGGAAAGATGCTAGAAAAGGAGCAAAAGGATTGTTATTTGACCCAATAGTCTTCTCCAAGATACTTTCAACCTCTGGAAATTCTTTCATACATGGTCTCAGACTGTTCTTTCCAAAACATCCAGCTTTTGGCCAAGTGAAAGCATGAGACATTTCAGCCCAACCACTGAATTTAAAACTGAATGTTTTAAGGTGCCAGTGCATCTTCAGCTTATATATTGAGCTGCTAAATAAAGTATCCAGCTCCATCTAGTCAGCATCCCCTGGAAGCGGGGAGGTGTGAAATATTTAGGAACAACGGAGCCACGTGGCCTGTGCAAGAACACCCTGGATGTAGCCAGCCAAGGAGCAGTCCTACATAAACAAGTGGGCCGCCTATGTTCAGAGCCAAGCCACGGTGGCTTGGATGCAGCTAACTGAATTAAAGGTTTCAGAGAGTAGCCAAGTTAGTCTGCAAAGGAAAAACTTAACAACAATAGACTAGTAGCACCGTAAAGACTATCTCCAGTTATCTGAAGAAGTGGGTTGTGCCTACAAAAACTCATACCACCATCTACATGTTTTGTTAGTCTTTAAGGCACCACTAGACTATTGTTGAATTAAAAGGTGAAGATTGAAAGGAAAGTCTTTACCATGCCATGTTGCCAGGAAGGACAAATACCTGATGCCATGAGTTAGAGCATTTTCCCTGCTTTTTAAAAGGCCTCACCACAGGTGCATCAGCCTGCTCCACAAACACATGTGTGTGTCCACATAAAGCAGCTTTCCCATGGGTATTTAAAAGCATGGATGAGACAAGTACCCAAGCAGCTGCTGCCAGCATTTTAATTACCACACTGTCTAAACACACCCAGAGTCCATCTACACACCATTGTTTTTAAACAGTGGCAGACACCAGCACCTTGTGATTGGCTTAACCAATGGTGGAGCTGCATCATGGGGAGCAAAGCAATGCTGAGGAATTTTCACCAAGTTTCACAGATGGATTAAGATTCCCCAGAGCTCTGGGCCAAAGCACCAGGGGAGCCCCTCACCCCTTCCGCCTGCGGTCCGACCCCCGTTCCACCCCTTCCACCTGAGGCTCTGTCCACAGTCCCATACCTTTGTCTCTTCACTAAAACCTGCTCCTGTTCCACATGGGGTTCCCTCATTCCCCCCACACCACAAGCCATTTCTCTAGGGATGTTAAATATCAATTAACTAGCTAATCGAATAGTCAATGGGATTTCCATCAACTATTTGATTAATCAATCAGGACCAGCCCTTGTTCTGCCCCAGCAGTGGCTCTTGTACATTTCAAAGTTAGAATGCTGTGTGGAGCCAGGGGCCAGTAGGGAGTCTCCCACTGGCCCCAGGCGGGCCTTCCTCTTTGAAACACACAAGAGCCCCCACTGCTGCACCCCTGCCCCGTCCCATGGAGCTGGTATGAACTGGCTTTTAAGCCAGCTTCCTCCAGCACCCCCTCCCCTCTTTTCCCATCCAGCACTTCTGCCAGAAAGCAGGGTCAGGAGTGGGGGCTTCTCCCAGTGAAGGGATCAGGACACTGGGGGCTTCCTCTGATGGGAAAGGGGGATACCAGTGGGCATCCTCCATCCTGCAGCTTCTGCCTGGGACAGGGTGGGGGGCGTTGGGAGACATTCCCCCGTCCCACGGCTTCTGCCAGGGATAGGGGGTGTGCTGGGGGCTTCCCCCTACTCCAGAACCCTCCAGTTTGCTAGGGCTTCCACGCAGAGCCAGTGGCTCATCCACCACTGCTGCCCAAATCAACACCTCTGTTCTTCAGTTTCTCTAGCCGGAAGTGGGGCAATATCTGTAGAACTGAGTCAAAATTCATTTAGGGTAGAGGCCTGTGAAATGATTTGAAATCCTGCAGTCAGGGCAGTACAGAAATGCCGAGTGTTTTACCTTTCCCATTGCTCAGAGGCTTTCCTGGCACACTTACATTTGAGTCTCCCAACCCCAGAGCTGCTCATAATGCACTTTACAGACAGGTTATGAGAGAGGGCAGGTGCCTGCCCCAAACAGCTGATGCGCAAAGAAGGCTAGGGGACAGGGCAAACAGGAGACCTAGGTTCCAATCCCAGCTTTGCTGCCTGGCCTTGAGCAAGTCAGCTCATCTCTGTGCAAACGTCTTCCTTCTACCCTTTATCTGTCACATCTAAACAGATAAGCTCTTCATGCATTTGTACATCAGAGCACAGGACTGCTTCCGCTAATGCCTCTAGCCCTGCTTCTAGAAAACCATTCATATCAATATTTTTGGATGTTTTCTCCAGTTTCAAATATTTTGATTTCAATTACATCACAGAATATAAAGTGTAAGTGCTTACTTTAGGTTTATTACAAAAGTTCACATTGTAAAAAACAAAGGCTTTTTTCAAATTTCCCAATACAAGTACTTTAGTGCAATCTCTTTATCAAGAAAGTTGAACTTAAACGTAGAATTCTGAATGCAGTGATTTTTTGTACAATCATAAAACTTTAGAGCCTAAGAGTCCACTCTGTCCTACTTCTTGTACAGTTTATTGCTCAAACACATTTGCTTACATTCGTGGGAAATAAATGCTGCCTACTTCTTGTTTACATCACCTGAGAAGTGAAACCAGGCATTCAATGGCACTGTCACAGCTGGCATCACAAGATATTTACATGCCATACATTCACATGTTCCCTTCATGTGTCAACCACCATTCCAGTAAACATGTGCCCATGCTGATGATGCGTTCTGTTCAAATAGACCAAAGAAGCACTGACTAACATGTTCATTTTCATCATCTGAGTCACAATGCCACCAGCAGAAGGTTGATTTTCCTGTTGGGTAGTTGGGTTTTTGTAGTTTCTGCAACGAAGTGCTGCACTTTGATTTATGAAAATACGCTCCAAACTTCATCCCTCAGGTTTTGCAAGGCACGTCAGGTTTAAAACAAACAATAGGAAGTATTGCCTTACAACACATTGCCAACCTGGGGAACTCTTTGCTCAGAGGATGTTGTGAAGGCTGAGACTGTAACAGGGTTCAAAGCAGATCTAGATAATTTAATGGAGGTTCAGTCCATCAAGGTATGAGCAGGGATGGGATCCCCTAGCCTCTCTTTGCCAAAAGCTTGGAATATGCAACAGGGGATCACTTGTTCTATTTCATTTCTTCTGGGGCACCAGGCATTGGTCACTGTCAGAAGACAGGATACTGGGCTAGATGGACCTTTGTCACCCAGTATGGCTGGTGTTAGGTGAGCTGAAAAATACTATTTCTTCTAACATTTTTAAAGTGTAAATATTTGTAATCAAAAAAATAAAAGTGAGCACTGTATAGTACATTGCATTCTGGGTTTAACAGAAATCTATATATTTGAAAAAATACTTAAATAATGCAATACCAATTGAAATGTATTAATAGTGTGATTAAAACTGATTAATCACTATTAGGTTTCTTAACCATGATTTATTTTTTAATTACTCATGTGAGTTAACTGTGATTAATCAACAGCCCTAATAAACATCCCAGGCAAGCACTCAAGGGATGATACTATAGAATGCATTTTTAATACTCCATCCACTTCCTTGCCAAAATTAATATCTGCCCCTCCCTGCCTGACACCCCTCAAAAATTCTGTGACAAAATTTCTCCTGAACAGCAATATTAAAGAAAAGTTATAATTGGGGGGAAAAAACTAAACTTGAGGATTCTCCTGTGCTTGCGATATCCATTCCAGATGTGAATAATTTAACTCTGGCTTTAAGACTGCTAAGATGACTATTCATTTTCACAGGTTTATTAGAGTTTCACTTTTTAAAGTTAAGACACAAGTAGTCAATAAACTCTGTTCTGATGCTATCATCTGGGCATTAGTCTTTATGTGTTTTTTCCCCTTACCCGCCAGCCCTAAACATACATGGCCCTTTTATACACTGAGAATTTTTCCTACCCCTTACGATTTAGGTTGGTTGAACAAGACTAAGTTAACTAAAGCTTTTCACTCTTCCTACAGTTTTTTCTTGCTTTTCTCCGAGCTCCATACTTTGACAACGAGGTGCCTTGAACTTGGTGCAATATCCCAGCTATTCTATCTTCGTTCTGCTCTGAGGCCTCTCATTGGTTGCCCTACTACACTGTGAGCCTCTACTTACTCTATCACCTACCCCAGATGTGCAGTGGGCCATTACTGCTTTTTTCATCCCATTGAATTTGAGAGTATCTTCAATACAATCTCATTTTGTCACCTTCTGCCTATATTTCTAATCCCCTCTAAATCATTTTGTATCATTTCTTTAAGTCCACAATTCCTCCTGATCTGCATGTTTCCTTAGTCTACCTGTTCACCTCCCCTTCACCTTCTTTTACAGTTGCTATTGGCTTAACCTACAAGTGTCAATAATTGGGCTGGACTTGTGATTAAAGCACAGGACTGGGACCCTTGAGACCTGGGCTCTCGATTGGGCTCTGCCACCGATTCACTGAACAAACTTGGAGATAGAGAAAAACTGGGGCATTAAGTGAAGGCACCTATCTATAAAATCAGGAAAACACAAGTCACAGACCTACTTGGCAAGGGCAGAGAGAGCCTGGATTCATTACAGTTCGCCTCAAAGCACTTGGCAATCTCATGGAAAGCACTAAAGAAGCAGAATATTTCACAAATATTAAAAAAAAAAAAAAACAGAGCCAACTAAAACCAGTTACCTGTGTTGCCTCTAACCTAACAGCCTCATTAGGTAGCCAAAAGCTAATCAAATTCATGTACTTTTTTTTTTTTTTTTTTTTTAAAGGCATGATGAAAATCACCAGGCCCTGCGACTGTTAGAAGGATATTAGGATCTTCCTTTCTGAGAATGCCTTGTCAATTGTCCAAGGAAGCCACCCCAACAGTGCTGACATAATGGAGGCTGCCCAGGGGTGTGAAGGAAGGCAGACCTCATAGCTACACACCCTGGGCCACCCCGAATCATGCAAGTGAGAGGGAACTCAATGGGTTCAACCCACAAACTAACCAAAGTTTCAGAAGGAAGAAAATGCCACACACCCCCTGCACCCCACCCAAGGAAGAACAGAAGCGCAGCAGTCATGAAGGAATGTGGTTTGATGGCATGAGTACAATGCAGTTAGCAAGAAGGAAAACACAGCCTAGTGTTTATTGGGCAAACAGCATCCCCGCCATCTCATTTACTCCCTGAATACATTAGCATGCTTTAAGCTTTAGTCACGTTTGTTGCCTCTCTCCCTTAACCCACATGCTGAATGCCTAAGCCCCCTATCCACACTTAGGCATGGGGAAAGGGTCTATTCCTAGGAAAGGAGGACAGTTTGTTCCTGCATGCATCTGTGTTCCAGTGCCGGGCCTCTTCTCCCAGCATGAACCCAAGCAAAAGCTGATCTGGGATCCAGCACTATTTACCAGCACCCACGTAACTACATAAAGACACTTTGTTCCAAAGAACTGCAGAAAATACATTCTCTTTTTGATGTTAATCTCAGCTACCCTGCATGGCCAGCTGATGCTGAAGTGTTTTTAGGGGGAACTCACAGGGTCACTATTGAACCTAACTCCATTGGCTTTCAGTTGGAGCAGCACATCGAACTTCCTCATTGTGCCTCTGAAAATCTCCCTCTTAAGAACTGCATTGGTTTGTACCACCCTTGGCATAATAAGTCACATTTTCTGGTGATCCCAATGCACTACCATAAAAGGGAGAGAGTGTCTGAACTCCATGCATCAGATCATTCCTCAAAAAGATTAGGCTGAAAACCAAAAGATCTGGACTCTGTTCTCAGCTTGCAATGTGCTGTGATCAAACACAAGTCATTCCCTTTCTTTGCCTCAGTTTACCCATCTGAAAAGTGGGTCTCTCTTTAAAGCACAGGGAGAAGGGAAATACTGTTTGAGTGCTTTGAGACGCAGAGCTCAGAAAGTTTCATCAAAGGGCACAGAGAGTTTGAAAATCCAATCAGTTGAAATGAGTATGGAGAATACAACAGAGTTTTAAAAAGTAACATCATCTTCAGCCTGCGAGCAGCTCCAACATTGCTAAGGAAGAGGGAAACCTGACTCAGAAAAGAGAAACAACCCACTGTAGGTTGCCATCATGAAGCAAGTGGCAGAAAAGAATCTTCAATTCTGCAAAATATGGCTTAGCGCTCCAGCTGACAGCCTGGTTAGTTTCTGCTACACAGATGCTGAAAAGCCCCTAAAAATGTAGCTGTACAAACCAAGCGCCGTTGTGCTCCTCAGTCACTAGAAGTTTCTGAAACTCCTCTAGAATATTTACACGTGGCACCAACTGACCATTTTGCACACACGGAGGGCAGTCCTGCCTTCCAATAACTCTCAGCCCTCACCATCTCTACACTGCTTAACACAGCCAGGGTACCACTGACTACAAAGCTGAAATTCACGGGACTGAAATCCAATGAAAGATAAAAGGCTGAGTCCTACGGGATCTGATTTGGCAATGGTGAGCACTGACAAGTAAGGTTACCACAAACCCTCCCAAGCTGGCCGGGAGTTTCCTGGAATCCATCTCTTGCTGGCTACTGAAACCAATCAGATTTTAATAGGCTGCTAAAAGTTCAGTTGGTGGCACAGCAGGGCTAAGGAAGGCTCCTTCCTGCCCTGGCTCCGCACAGCCTCCAGAACAGCCAGAGTGTCCCTCTGGTTCCTAGGCGCAGGAAAGACCAAGGGGTCCCTGTATGCTGTCCCCACCCTGACTCCACAGCTCTCACTGGCAGGGAACCACAGCCAATTGGGGGAGAGGGGAGTGTCTGCAGGCAGGGGCAGCGTGCAGAGCCAACTAGCAGCCCTGAGCCTAGGAGCCAGACATGCTGGTTGCTTCCAAGAGCGGTCCGAGAAGCACCACCTGGCTGGGTCCTGCACCCTCTTCCCCTCCCACACCCGACTCTTTGTCACCACCAAACTCCCTCCCAGAGCCTGTACTCTCAACACCCACGTGCACCCCTACCCTCAGCCTGGAGCCCTCCCTGCTACAAACATCCCTTCCTGCACCCTCACCCACTGCCCCAGCCCACGGAAAGTGAGCAAGGGTGGGAGGGAGAGTGAGCAGGGAGAGACAGGGCGGGGCAAGGGCATTGGTGCAGTTAGGCAATTGGCAACCCTCACAAGCCATCAGCTGCCGCTACAGATGCGGCCGTGGCCACTGATGTAGTGCTGTGATAGCTATTTACTAGATGAATTATCACCATCTAGCATTTCTGTAGAGCTTCATGCACTTTGGATTGGTAGTACAGCTGGTTCACAGCAAGTAAAGCAAATTGCTCTAGGTCACAGAGTAAATCAGTAGCAGAACAAGGAACATAAGCGTGCCTATATTCCGTCCCTTGGACCACAAGCAGCATTATCTTTTGTGCCCATGGCATGAAAAGCTCTTCTCTAACATGCATAAGAAACAAAACAACAAGAATCAAGAGATTCTGCAGTCTGAAATTCAGCTGACAAGAAATCTCTAAACTGCAGACAGTTGACATAACAGTGTATATTGTGCATCATTACTTGAGTTTCTTCATTTTTTTAAACACAGTATCTTTACCCCTGAAATCCTTGCCATCCAGACACCAAAAATAAGTGTTGCTCTTTCTACATTAATGACTCTATTTTAGCTGTCCTGAGTGTATGCAGTCCATGGACAGGAAAAGGGAAGGCAGGTCTTTCCTTACTGTTTAGAACTTCCGTATTGAAGAGTATCATGTATTTAGTGTGCTGGTTGCTATGGTGCATTTGATTGGCATGAGCTAGATAATTCAGGGGAGACTGCAGCTTAACCACTTGTTTGCCCCACTGTACCACCTCCTTCACAATCCACCAGTTTACTCTAATCCAGGGATAGGCAGCCTCCCGGGGGCTGGATGTGACCCCTGAAGCTCATGGCCCCCTCCAGCATTGGGCAGCCCAGCTGGCTCTCCAGCCCCCTCCCTCCCTGACCCCCTGCAAAACCTACTAGGTCAGGGGAAGACAATAATTTTTGTTGGGGGGGGGGGGGGGAGGACTCCAAGTTTCTGAAAAGTGGTCAAGGGCCATACTTTTCTGTGGAGAGGGTGTGGGGTCTAGGATGGAAGTTGGGTGTAAAAGGACGCATGGCATAAGGGACCGGGGTGCAAGAGATGGTGTGAGGTCTGAGAGGGAGTCTGGGTGAAGGAGAGGGTTGTGACTTGGGTCAGGGGATGGGGTGTAGGATCAGGGAGAGAGTATGGATGCAAGAGAGGCTTCTGGCCTGGGGAAAGGGCTCTAGGAGGGAAGTGCAAAGTTTGCGAGGGAATTATGACCTGGGGCAGGTGGGGTGCAGAGGGTTTGGATGGTGACCCAGGGATGGGAGTTGGGATGCAGGAGGGGCAGGGGTGCCAGAAGCAGGCTCAGGCAAGGAGGCACTTACCTGAGCCGTCTCCCGGCCAGCACCCCCAAAGCAGGCTGGGCTCTCTGCCTGCTGCAGCCCCAGTACACTTAAAACCACAGGCTGCTCCCTCCATGTGGCTCTCAGCTCTGCGATGGGGAAAAAGCTTGCACTGTCCCCATCCTCCAGGCCAATCTCAGCTCCGACTGGTTGTCGTTTTGGGCCAATAGGAGCTGAGGACTGGGCTGAGGGTAGGCAGATCACAGGAAGTCTCCCCCCTCCCTTTAGAGCAGAGAGGCACAGAGAGCAGCCCTGTGCTTGAAATAGTGACTGGTGCATGGCTCAGGGTCCTGGCAGGGTGTCCGTGGGCTGGATCCGGTGGGTTAGCAGGCGAGACTGGCCAGCGAGAGGTATCTTGCCCTCCCCAATCTAGGCTATGGTGTGCAAGGGGAATGTGGGGAGTGTCTGTGTCAGTGGAGTTTTTTGGGAGGGCGTCTCACTTGTGTGCGGCCCCCAACTGATTTTTCTGTGGGTCAGTGGCCCCCGACCCCAAAAAAGATTCCCCATCTTGGCTCTAATCCCTCTGTTTATGCTTTAAAGCCATTCATTTTCCACTGAATCATTTATATGGTTGACTTGAATGCCAGGGCTATCCATCTCAGCATTCATCTGCCACCATTAGTAAGCAGCCTTGAATCCACTTTTACAGTTCAGATCCATAGAACAGGACCAGCCAAACTTCCCATGGGAGTGGTGGGCTGTCACCTTATCAGGAAAACAAAGGCTGCACTCAACTGCCATAAAATTAAATAGACTGCAGCAGATTGCCACTGCAAGGCAGCAGTGCAACCCTTGTGAACCTCAGACTCTAGTGACATCACCATGGAGCATTGCACTGTGAGATTTGTAGTAATAGACTGTACAGCTGAGGTCTACTATGCATTATACTGAATACTGTACATCACATCAGGCTGACAGGCCACCCTTCAGCCACCTCTGTACTAAGATACACCTGGTTTTGCTCTTAAGACCCGTCAATGCCCAAAAAGTCACTTCCCGTTTGTCTCACGATGGCAGATTTCTCTCATTCTCCAGCAAACCTCCCCAATTTGCTGCCCAATGGACCATTCTCTCCCTCAGGCACTCTTAAAGTGATGAGCAAGAGAATCTAAAGAGGACTTTTCCCACAGGGGGGAGAAAAGGCTACCAACCATTCCAGCAACTGACAGGCTAGCTTCCCTGACAACGAAGCCTGCTAGTGAGAGCAAAACTCTTATCCGAAGAGTCTGATCATTCTAGGCCAGGACTGGGAAAAATACAGCCAAAGGGTGAGATCCAGCCCGCCAAAGCACCGGATCCAGCCCACGGACCACCCTGCCGGGACCATCAAGCACGCAGCGGCCGTGGCTTTCCACTCTGCAGGCAGGAAGAGGCTTGTGTGATCTCCCTACCCCCAGCCCAATCCTCAGCTCTTATTGGCTGGAAACAACCCGCCAATAGGAACTGATCCCAGCCAATCTCTCAGCTCCTATTGGCTGAGCGATTGGCCCAGGGGATGGGAACAGCACAAGCCTCTTCCCCCTCCAGGAGCTGAGCGCCACGTGGAAGGAGCAGCCTGTAGTTTCAAGCCATCTGGGGCTGCAGCAGCTAGGGAGCCCAGCCTGCGCTGAGGGTGCTGTAGGGCTGCTGGCCAGGAGACACTTAGGTAAGCACCTCCCAGCCAGATTCTGCCTCTGGCACCCCTGCCCATCCTGCACTCCAACTCCCTCCCCAGGTCACCATCCAAACCCTCTGCACCTCCTTGCCCTACGTCACAATCCCCTCCCAGACCCTGTATCTCCTCCTACAATCCTCCCCCAGGTCAGAATCTTCTCCTGCACCCAAACACCCTGCCAGACCCTGCACCCCATTCCCTGCCCCAGATCACCACCCAAGCCCTCTGCAGTCTGCACCCCCTTTTCTGCTTCTCCCAGGTCACTATTCCCTCCCAGATTTTGCACCTTCTAGAGCCCCTCCCTCAGGCCAGAATCCTCTCTTGCACCCATACACCTTCCCTGACGATACACCCCGATCGCCTGACCCAGGTCACAACCCTCTCCTTCACCCAAACTCCCTCTCAGACCTCACACTGTCTTCTGTACCTCACTCCCTTAACCTGTGCGCCCTTCTGCACCCAACCTCCATCCTAGACCCCACATCTCCTCTACAGAAAAGCATGGCTCTTGACTACTTTCCAAAATCTTGGTGTGCCGCCCCCCCACCAAAAATTATTGCCCACCCCTGTATCTAGGTACAACGCATGAACTCACAATAGATAACCACAAAGGTGGTTGCAATAGATAACCACAAAGGTCCATGGCAACGAACTAACATACATGATAATAAGTTAAGAGCAATGATACACTGACCAATAGGAAAACAACATTTTAGCATTAGAAACATCCCTTTTGAATATGCATAAAACATGTTAGCAGCAGCAGCATCACTTAGTATAAAAGTGGGACCCCAGTCCAAGGGGGGGGGGGGGGAGAAGAGAGAGATGTAGTCCTTGGAAGGGCCAGAATGATGGTCCCTGGTTTCTATAGTGTGAGTGTTGCAACCGTGCACATCAGGGTTCCCAATCATAGCACAACTGAATACTGGGCCTGATGCTGGGACAAAGAATCTGTCAACCCTAAAGGTGGGTAATCAGAATTCAAACAATCTTAGATCAGGCTACAATCTATAACAGTACATTCACTTTCCACTCCATGGGAGCAACACACCTTCAAACAGATGTCTATGCTTCAAGCTGGAGTGGTGATTCCAGGCACGTTCATGCTAGTTTCATCGAGCTAGCATATTAAAAATATAGTATGGTTGCACTTGGAGAGACTAATTTCCTTGAGTTAGTGCCCATTCAGAAGCCTGAATTGACCAAGAGTGCGAGCGTTGGTCAATTTAGTGCCATTGTCCTTGTCACTATAGACAACACCTGAATGTTCTGGACAAGGTTTCCTCAAAGATGAGTGGCAGCAGGGCCCTGCAGCTGCTTAATGAGACACACCCAGGGCTCAGGGCTGCCACACAGGGAGCTGCCTGGCTGAGAACAGAGGACAGAACAGCGAGTCTCTTCTAGCTGGTAGGGACACATCCCCCAGCCACACAGCTCCATGTCCAGCAGCCCTGATCCCCTGGTCGGGACTCTTTAAGCAGCTGCAGAGCCCTGCCAGAACAACATGCCATCCGATACTGAACTCTACAACATACAGCTTCCCAGAGAGCTAAACTAGCCAGGTAACCCCATGTACATTTTTAGACATTGATAGCAGCTCAGTATCCTGTTTCACCTCCTATTTCCCCCCCTCTTTACTGTATCCCAGCATAAAAGTAACATGCAAACACTCAGCCAAGTGAACAGCCCAATATCAAGGGATGCGGTCAGGAGGTCCTTCCTACACAGAAGAACTGCACGCTGCACTGTAAACTACTTACTTACATCACCTACAAACTGGATACAACTGACAGGGGAAGCTTAGCAGAGATCCTGGTTTTAAAAGATGGACACAATTTATTACCTGCGTAAACTTCCTGCCGAGAGATACGGCAGCAATTCTTCAGTTCACTTCTCCTCTCTTCCCCTCATTTTTTAAAATGTGCCATTATAATGTCTGGAGTTCTGAAATCAGGTCTCAAGACCATGAATTGTTGTCCTAAACTGACAGTACAAAGGTAGGTGTTGATGTTGCATGCAATGCCTTTTGGAAATGCGGAATGTCAGCTTGGCCTTACTGTCAATGTTTGGCTCCACCTATGTGTGAGTAGGCTCTCATTTGAATCACATCAAAGGTAATTTGCACACATCAAAGGTAATTTGCATGCAAGACTGACAGAAGTCAGCCTGGGTGCATGCAGGAAGCTGAATTTGACCAGTTACAATGTAAACATCAAAGAAATACAGTATGTGAAAAGGTGCAGCAACAGAAGTCCCATTAAGTAAAGTTGAGCACAATGTTTAATTTATGCTATTAATCATGTCAATTACCAATAATATTTTCAGTCATGCAAATGGGCATTCTTATACTGGCTCGTTGTTGAGCACTTGTTCTGAATTGTGAGGTAGTTGGCTCTTTGGTTTGAATAGGGGGCCGACCCCTGATTTAAGCTTTTCTACTCTGCTGCCAGTGCCATCCACGCAGAGTGTCAGGCCTAGGTCATAGAGTTAGCCTGGGCTGTGCTTATATCTATTTTGTCTCTATAATAAGATGTCATCAGCTGTACACATCTGCATGGCGTTCTCACGCTTCCGGGTAGATGAAGTTATTGGGGCTTTGGTTTTATACTTCATGTCACCACTAGAAAGGTTAAATAGTTAACCAGCCCGTGCCAGGTAACTCCACCAGTGGCCAGCCCAGGCCAGAGCAGGCCCGGCATCAGAGGCCGGCAGGCTGGGCAGCAGGACCCCAAGGCAGGACCTGGAAGATTAAAACAGTTAACAGCTATCAGTTCAGTGCTTAATCGTTTTCACATCCCCAGCCACCACTCAGCAATGAAACAGACCAGCAGCCCTCACACAGTGGGAAAGAGGGAGCACAGCAAGGCCCAGGCCAGCCCCATGGGGGGCAGGGAGCAGAATTTCCAAGAGGCTATGCCCCCCCGTCATGGCTCCTTCCCCACTCTGACATGATAAATGCAGAAGTGGGGGCCAGCAAGTGTACCCCAAAGCCTTATCTACCAGGCTTTGGTATAAAACTTCCCCCAAGATCTTAAAAACCTAGATCTTGGGAATAAAACTTCCGCTGCCACCACCCAAATGTTGATAAAGAAATCAGGGGAAAGATCATTTGGGAAATCTTACCCCTAAAATATAACTTAGATAGGGCCACGATAAGGTGGGTGCATAATTGGCTGGATAACCGTAGTCAGAGAGTTGTTGTTAACGGTGCTAAATCCTGCTGGAAAGGGATAACAAGTGGAGTTCCTCAAGGGTCTGTTTTGGGACCCGTACTATTCAATATCTTCATCAATGATGTAGATATTGGGATAGAGAGTACTCTTATTAAGTTTGCAGATGATACCAAACTGGGTGGGGTTGCGACTTCTTTGGAGGATAGGGACATAATTCAAAATGACCTTAGCAAGTTAGAGAAATGGTCAGAGGTAAACAGGATGAGGTTTAATAAAGAGAAATGCAAAGTGCTCCACTTAGGAAGGAACAATCAGTTCCATACATACAAGATGGGAAGCGACTGTCTAGGAAGGAGCATGGCGGAAAGGGATCTAGGGGTCATAGTGGACCACAAGTTGAATATGAGTCAACAGTGTGATGCTGTTGCAAAAAAAGCAAATATGATTCTAGGTTGTATCAACAGGTGTGTTGTAAGCAAAACTCGTGAAGTCATTCTGCCGCTCTACTCTGCACTAGTTAGGCCTCAGCTGGAGTACTGTGTCCAGTTCTGGGCGCCACATTTCAAGAAAGATGTGGAGAAATTGGAAAGGGTACAGAGAAGAGCGACAAGAATGATTAAAGGTCTAGAGAACATGACCTATGAAGCCAGGCTTCATGAACTGGGCTTGTTTAGTTTGGAAAAAAGAAGATTAAGGGGGGACATGATAGCGGTTTTCAAATATCTAAAAGGGTGTCACAAGGAGGAAGGCAAAAATTTGTTCCTCTTGGTTTCTGAGGACAGGACAAGGAGTAATGGGCTTAAAGTGCAGCAGGGGAGGTTTAGATTGGACATTAGGAAAAAATTCCTAACTGTCAGGGTGGTCAAATATTGGAATAAATTGCCAAGGGAGGTGGTGGAATCTCCCTCTCTGGAGATATTTAAGAACAGGTTAGATAGACATCTGTCAGGGATGGTGTAGGTGGAGCTTGGTCCTGCCTTG